>NC_081347.1:59689630-59718311 GCF_029784015.1 Lycium ferocissimum
GCTTGGCATACCACTGCCTCGAGGCTTGCTGCAATCCATAAAGATATTTCTTTAAAACGCAAGCATGATGAGGGGAAGGGGGTGATAATCCTGCTGGAAATCACATATAAACCTCTTCCTGTAAATCACCATGCAGGAATGCGTTGTTAACATCTAATTGACATAGATTCCAACTCTTTTTAACTGCAATGGCAAGTGAAACTCTAATTGTTGTCATTTTAACCACCGGAGAAAAAGTTTCCGTAAAATCAATCCCTTCTCTTTGTGTATCACCCCTGATAACTAAACGAGCCTTGAATCTTTCCAATGAACCATCTGATTTGTATTTAACTTTATACACCCATTTGCAAAGGAGAGCTTTCTTTCCAGGAGGCAAAAGAACAACTTCCCAAGTTTTGTTAGCTTCAAGGGCCTCAAACTCTTGCCATAGCCTCTTGCCAACTAGGGTCTAGTATAGCTTGTGAGTAAGATGAAGGCTCAGAAATATATGAAGTAGAATTAAGTAAAGATTGATTAGTGGTAGATAAAGCAGAAAAAGGTAAAACAAGAGGATCAGGAGGTGCAGAAAAACAAGAATCAATGAGGTTGTTTGTAAGAAAAACAGAGTTACAAATATAATCATCAAGATAATAAGGCTGAGTCTAATTCTACTAGAAGTCCTAGTAGGAAGGGCAGGTGGGGGTGGAGGAATAGGTAGGGGTGGAGGAATATGTGGGGGTGAGGGAGGAGGTGGTGAGGTGAGAGGAGTAGTAGGTGATGGGATAGGTGCAGCAAAAGTAACAGGGTTAGGAAGAACTGAGTTTGTGGGAGAAATAGGAATAGGTGGAGGAATGTCAAAAAAATCAAAATCTGAATAAGAAGGTGTAGAAATTTAAACAAGAAAAAGATGTTGATGACTGGAATTATCAGAAAAAGGAAAAACTGATTCATGAGACTTAACATCTCTAGAAATAAAAACTTGCATTGTTTGAAGATTGAGAAGTTTATACCCCTTCTTATTAAAGGGATAACCTAGAAAAACATTAGGGATAGACCTGGGATCAAATTTGGACCTCAATTGAGAAATAGAACAAGCATATGCTAGACAACCAAAACTTCTAAGAGAATGATAAGAAGGAGATTTACCAAACAAAACTTCATAAGCAGATTTAAAATGAAGGACTCTAGAGGGAACCTGTTTATAAGAAATGTGGCAGTAAGTAAACATTCACCCCAAAACTTCATTGGTAACTTAGATTGAAACAAAAGGGCTCTAGAAGTTTCTAGTAAATATTTGTGTTTTCTCTCAACAACCCCATTTTGTTGAGGAGTATAAGCATAGGTAGTTTGATGGATGATACCCTTAGAAGAAAAAAAAATCTGAGATTTCTAAACTGCCCCCAAGTTTAATAGCATTATCTGATCTTATGATTTTAACTTGTCTCCCAAATTGTCTTTCTGTCATTGCTAAAAATTATTTGAGAACAGTGTAAGCATTTGATTTAGTGGATAGAAGAAAAGTCCAAGTCTCTTTACTAAAATCATCAACAATGGTGAGAAAGTATTTATATCCTTCATGTGTTGGTGTTTTGTATGAACCCCAAGTGTCTATATGAATTAAATCAAACACATTAGTGGTAGATATTGAATTTTGTTGAAAAGGTAACTTAACTTGTCTAGCCTTTGCACATACATCACAAGAATCTAAAGAATGATCGGAAGAAGAGTACGAAATGGATGAGATGTTTTTCATATTACAAAAAGGCAAATGCCCCAAACGATTGTGCCAAAGGCTTGCATCATTAGACAGGCTAGCAGAACAAGGGACTAAGCTAGATAATTGTCTGCCTTGATTACAAGAAGTAAAAACTGAATTGAAAAAACTAGAAAATTCTAAAGCACTGGTTGGACTGGAACTGGAACTAGTTTTGGTGGTGTGAAGAAGATAGATCCCCTGCTTAGCCTCCCCAAGTAACATTGGCCTTTTCATTGAAGGGGCATGCAAAATAGCACCAAAAGAAGCAAACAATAGGATAGAATTAACTCTAGTGCAAATCTTATGAACTGATAGTAGATTACACCTGAAACTTGGAACAAAAAGAACATTGGTGATAGTGAAGTTAGGCAGAACATTGACATTACTAGCTTGAGTTACTTTGATCCTGTGAGAATTAGGGAGATTAACATAAATAGGAGTAAAAAGATTATGAAGATTGAATAAAGGATTTTGATCATGGGTCATATGTTCAGATGCCCCTGAATCCAAGATCCATATGATATTTTAGAAAAAGTGTTTGAAAGGGTTTTAGCTATACCAGCACAATTGGCAGAGATGTTAACTTCAGAGCTTGATTCACCTTGGTTGGACTGATTTCCTATCTTGAACTGCTGAAACTGTTGGTACATTTGGCACATGTTTTGATATTTGTTCTTGTGTGAAACCCTTATCGGTTGGGCTGAATGACTGATTTACCGCATTCCCTGATGTTTGAACACCATTTCCTTGTACCCCATGTTGAAACTTCTTGCTTTTAGTGAACGTAAAATTTGGGGGAAACCTAATTAACCTGCAGCATTTTACTGCCAGGTGCCCAAATTTCTTACAATAAGTACAGAACAGATTGCTTTTGTTTTGTCTCAAAATATCCTCTCTTGTCTGAGCTAGGATATTGCTGTGCTCCATATTGTTGTTTTGCAACCATAGGAAATTGTTGGGCTCCATATTGCTATTTTGCAACCATAGGAAATTGTTGGGCTCCATATTGTTGTTTTGCAACCATGAAAGCTGATTCAATGGGATGTTGAGAGGTATGTATTTCTCTCTGTTTCTCATCCTGAATCAACAAAAAGTATGCCTGATTTACACTTGGTAGAGGCGAAATCATTAGGATATTGCCTCTAGCGCTAGCATAGGTTTCATTCAGTCCCATTAGGAACTGGATAAGTCTGCCATCCTGATGAGATTTGAGGGTCTTATCCTTCCCTCCACAAGAACAATCACAAGTGCAATAAGAGCAAGTGTTCAAAGTGTCCAACTCATCCCATATTCTTTTCACCTTGGTATAGTATCCAGCAACATCAGAGTTTCCTTGTACCAAGTCACTAAGCTCTTTTTGCAGTTGAAATAGTTTAGCACCATTGCATTGTCCAAACCTGTCTTCAAGTTCTTTCCAAATGTCCTTAGCAGTGTTTGAATAGAGCACACTATCTGCTATTTCTTTAGAAAGGGAGTTGAGTAACCATGAAATAACCATATCATTGCAACGATTCCATGCTTTGTAGGTTGGATCAGTAACAGATGGCTCAGAGAGACTTCCATCAATAAAACTGAGCCTGTTCTTGGTAGAGAGTGCTATAAAGACTGCTCTACGCCATCCTCCATAACTTTTTCCATCGAAAATTGAATTAACAAGGATCATCCCAGGTGAGTCAGATGGATGAAGGTAAAAAGGGTAAGAAGCATCACTGTTTTGAGAAGTCTAAACAGTGATGTTTTCAGTTGAACTATTTCCAGGAACATGAGCTGGAGTAGACTCATCAGAGGGAGCCATTGATGAATGAATTTGAAAGAGATCTGACGTTTTTGAAAGACACTATTGAATTTCCTTTACTGCTCTGATACCATATTGTAATTGATGCAAAGGAATGAGAAATATTTTCTATGTATTTCATCAATGGACATATACATGTATTTATACAAAGAAGAAAGAATAAGAAAATCTGATGCTACCCTACAACTGTCCTATTTTCTATTGGTCACAACTATCCTATTTTCTATTGGTTAACTTATAACAACTAAATCTGCATACAAAATAATATCTACAAATATACCTATACGTGTATAAATTGGAATACTCTAGAAGGTATTGTGGGACAGCTGCATTTGTTCATTAATCAACGGCCTAGATCGCAGCATCAAGTCTTGATAAGATAAAGGGCCCAGATCAATTCTCTCTTTGAATAAAATGTCTTAAGTGGGAAGATGTTTCTGTGGTTGTCTTTTATTGTCTTCAACTTTCCCTTTGTCTCTTTTATTGTCTTCAACTTTCCCTTTGTCTGTTTGAAACCCAGTTTCATCATAGGATGAAATCTGGTGCTCATAATCACCAACATGCTACGTATTCTTGCCTCTGAAACTCTTAACTCTTACCCTCTAAATCCTTCACCTTATGGTTATTCCATAGAAAAAAAATCTAAGTAGAAATTCACACCAATATCTTGATAATGTTACCCCATATTAAATGATTTTATCACAACAACAAATTTTAATCTTGCTTGCCAAGTAGATTAATTCACGGCAGAACAATTTTATTAGGAAAACCGTTGTACGTCTCCTATTGTGATTTCTTCCGTCACCGTCGTTGCTGCTATATACCCAACCAAATAGAACAATTCTTTATTTTTTTCCCCCATCAGTATCATATTTTTAGGACATTAGTCACCTAATGATTCACTTTGAAGTATCAAAATGCCCTTGAAAAGAAGCACGATGCAGTAACAACCTTCAAACAGTGAGGTTTGATCTTTACGTACTTGGTGCCGCCTTTCCTCAAGATATGTTCTTCTAAATAGTCGTCTCCTCTTAACTAAACAACAAAATCTACTTTGAAATTGTTGGAAAAATATTAGAGATGATCACATTAAGAAGAACAAATAAGAAATAGTAATAGAAAGAGTTGACATTGGAAAAACCCGGTTCAAGGTGTGAAAAATTAAAGTTAATTTTTGGAAGAAAAAATATCATAGATATTTAAAAGAGTATCTTGAAGGTTATACTCGAATATCTTAGATATTTGTCTATATATCTATATCTATGTATTATTAAAAACAGGATAGTTTTAGGACAAAAATCAGTTAATTAGTTAATCATTAGTTATTAGTTATTGTTTTTGAATTTAAATTTAAAAATAATTATAATTTAAGAAAACTACGTTTCAGTATTTTAACACGTTTGAAGCAGTTGCACGATTGCAAAATTGCAGCATATGTAAAAACCACCAACTAATGTGGAAAAAGAAAAAAGAAATAGCCAACTAATCATGCCACTTCCCCCATTTCCTCCTCACAATAACACACCCTCAAATAAAGGAGTTTGGAGCAGTTACATCTAATGGACTTTTTTTTTTTTCATCTTAACAAGAGTGACACAATACAATTCATTGCAGAAATGAAAACCACCCTCTGGAACAGGGTAGGTAGTAAATGTAATGCTTAAATGCTAAATCCTCTTTGACCTCAAAGAATTTGTGGAGGAAAGGAATGCCAAGCAACACCATTTTGGTGGAGACTTATCCTTCTTTGGGTTTTCTGTTTTGGAATTGTTTTTTCTTATAACCGTCTGAATTCCTTCTCTACAGTCTGCTTCATTTATTTGTTCACATCAAAGGAGTAATTGCCATGGCAGAACAAGCATTCAAAAGGTAAGATTTGAGATCAATAGATAAGAGTTGCTC
Organism: Lycium ferocissimum; assembly: GCF_029784015.1. NCBI lineage: Eukaryota > Viridiplantae > Streptophyta > Magnoliopsida > Solanales > Solanaceae > Lycium > Lycium ferocissimum. The sequence continues at coordinate 59,695,063 of NC_081347.1, forward strand.
TTATGGATTTAGAGCCTGGTACTATGATCGGAGCCTTATGGTCAAATTTTCAGGCCTCATAACTTAATTTTCGGTCAGTTGGGTGCTGGTAACAACTGGGCGAAGGGTCATTACACCGAGGGTGCTGAGTTGATTGATTCTGTTCTTGCTGTTGTTCTTAAAGAAGCTGAGAATTGTGATTGCCTACAAGGTATTTGTTTAAATGTTTATGCATGTTTTGATTTGTTAACGCGTGCTGATTGTTTTTGTTATTGTAAATTCTGTGGGTTTATGCATTTGAGAAGCTTTAATTATGATGACGATGTTGACACGCAATTTTGACCCTCCTTTTCTTTCAATTCATTTTTTTTGAGCTTCTATGTTATTAATAAACTAAATACTTTATTTTCACTATTTTTAACGCTACTACTATTAACATTATTATCCTTTTTATTGTCATCTTGACTATTTTATTATCAACAACACTAGTATTATTTTATCACCATTTTTAATAAATTGTGGTTATTTCATATCAAGATTCGACTTGTTAAATTAATTATAAATCCATACTTTATTAATATCTACATACATGGTGAGGTTATAATATTAGTACTTTATTTTCTATTATATTAATTACTACATACATGGTAAGGTTATAGTATTAGTGCTTTATTTTCTACATATTAATCGTCGATTGCCATCACATAATAATATATTGCACTTGTTATTAAGTTAGAAGCCCAATGAAATTTATATGGAAGAGGGAATTTCAGCCATTGCAAGATCCATAATAGCTCACATTTTAACTCAAAGTGAGCCCAAATTAGCCCAAGACATAACAGCCCGTGTTTATGTATTCTAGGTCTTTTCCAAACAATAAAATACCAAAATACTCCTCATTTAAATCCGGTCAGCTGCTTTGCCCATCTCCCTCACGTGAGATTTGACTAAAATGAAAAGAACTTTCCCCTTTCTATCGTTTTCCCACTGTCTTTCCATGGTAGCAGCCTTGCTTCACCATTTTGATGAAAATAACGTCCACATCGACAAAGATGCCACCCCTGCCATTTTTTTGTTTGCTCCAACCCGTGACTCTTCTTTTCTAAAAAATTTTGAATTTTAAAGTCTCAAGAACCCTAGAACTTTTCTCCTACAAATACACCTTAAGGAACTCGAAAAAAAGAGAGAAGGGGGGGGGGGGGAGATCAATATAGATCTTGGTCATCCACATCATTGCTATCTATTTACTTCAAACTTTTCTCAAACGATTTATCCCACAAGAAATACGAAACTTTGGTTCGCTAGAACCCTCAACACTTTCATTCGAACTTATTTTACTGCAAGGTTCGGAATGTTTCTGTTTTCATAACGAGAGAGTAGATTCAAGGGCTTGACATCCTAGTTCTCTTTGCACCCACAAGAGGTAATATCCGACTCTATTTTGATTCTTCTCTTTTGTTTTCAAAAGAGTTCCACGTTTACTTAGAGGAGTCATGACTTAGGTTCATTCTATGTTCACACTGATACATTTATGTGATAGGTGTATTCTATATTCAACCGATACATTTATGTGATATTAAGAGTCATCCTCTTTTTTTGTTCATTTGTTTATTAAGTTTACAGTAGTTGGAATGTACATCCGATCTTCCTTAAGTACATGTCCCATTTTAGTAAAATAAATGACTCCATGACTAAGATTATTATTTGCTCTAAAAATCACGTTTGCGATGTTTGTTATGTGCACACAACACACTACGTGTTTGCCGGTTTGGTTTTGCCTACTTTTGCTTGTGCTAAATATTGTTCAGCTCATTGTAGAAATTATATATAGGTTACTGTTACTGTTTGTATTTCTTATGTATGAAAAATGCTCTATCATACTTTCATTCCAAGTTTAAATGCATTAAGAACTTGCTAGTTTAATCGGTTTTGCATAAAACGTTGCATATGTGATTTGCATGAAATACTATTAAATGTAGGATGGGATTTTCATTCACCTTTATGTGTATTTCATCCCGCTACAATGTTAATATTTTTTTTACAAACAAAATCTAATCTTTATTACCCTTCTTTTACATGTACATTTGTTTTGACAAAAAAATGGAGTCTTCATAAAGACTCTCTTTATTGTTGTTAACTGTTTTTACATGCTATTAATTGTTTGTTTGATCTAAACTGTTTAAGTGTTATTGTTTTGATATAAACTGTCATCCCGTATCACTTTTCTCCAATCCTGGAAAATTCACACAAATTCACACACTTAAAGCGGTTTCGCAGTTCGCGGCCGTGCACTACTAAATCACCCTCTAGTTGGATCGATCTTGTGGATTTAGTCGATCGACGGTGCAGTCGACAGCCACGGACTTTTCACTCCCAAGTCTTCTACTTGGGAGAGCCTTATGTCATAGGAAACCAACTCTTAGTCAACCTAGAGTAGAGCTAAACCAACACCCTTTATTAGGATCATACATTTCATGACCTAGGAGGTTTAATACCCTTGGTGTATTAAGCCCATTAGATGACTTTACCCAAACGTCCAAGTGGGTCCACGACCCCAGGTGACATTAATCATACTTTATGTGCATGTTTGAAGGTAATTGTGCCTAAATATTGATCATTTGCTCTAACTAATTAAACTTTAGGAGGGAGGGAAGGACTAACGTTTCTATGACAGGTATGGATTTTACATTGGCGTACGTCTGTGATCAACAATTGACGACAACCAAGGACATCACAAAATGGAGCTAGAAATTTAGACATGACAAATTATATTTACTTTACTTAGACTAGGAAGTACTTTATGTTGTATTCATTTGATATGTAATAAATATTACATTACATTTGTACTTTATTTTTGGGAAATAGAATTTGTTTAATTAGCCAAGAGCAATGGGATGACGTATTATGGCACATTTTACCCTTCAAACAAACGTTAGGCCTACCTCTGGCACAAAGAGGTCACATGCATATTATGACACGTTATTGTTGTTTGATATACTTGTTTACATGTTGCTTGACAACTTATTTGCCTTTATTTGATGATTATTTACTACATGACTTATTTGACTCTATGTGATCATGGCTTAGCTATTTTGATATGAGACTAACATCATTTGCATTTTATGTTTCTCTCTTTTTATTTTTTCCTTTATTACTCCAACAAAAGAGAGTTGATTCGTGTTGACATTCGAACTGGCCGACCATCCTTACTTCACAAGGTCAAAGACGTCAGCATTACCTCGACGTAGTTGGGTTGTTCAAGGAAGGAAAACCACTATGTACGATCCACCGCATCTATTTCAGGCGGTTTGAAAAACATCGTGATCTCTAGTGATCCTCCCGAGACTTCCGAACATAGAATTACTATTCAACATGATGAACATATCGCCCGCTTGACTCAAGAGATTGAGGATCTGCGTGGAGAACCGAATCGGGTTGGGACTTGACCAATTTGTCCATCACACTCCAAAGTCCACCTCCTGAACCTAGAAATGTCGCACCAAACCCACCTCGTTTTCCATCACTTGAATCTCCACTTCCTGAACATTTCCCTCCACAAAATAATGCACCTACCAACAACAACTTACCTCCAATCACCCCTACAAATCCACCAAATCCATCATCCGTCTATACTCCTCCACAAAGTCAACCACCCACCTACACCACCTATGCTACTCCTAATCCACCACCCGTCAACCCACTAAGTCAATCGCTAGTTCACACCCCTTATGTTCCTTTATCCACTAACACTAATCCACCACCTACAACTACTCCTCTAAAACCACCAAACCAACTACCTATAAATACCACTTATAACACGCCACCTCCAATCCAAAACGCTCCCACCGTCCAAACTTATCCAACCCAGCATATACAAAGGGCACATTTTGTCACTTCTAACGCGCAATATGTTCCTCCGATATATGCAGCGGAAACACAAGCCTTTACCAATCCAGTAACGGTCAGGTTCCAACCCGAGGTGGATCAATATGAGAAAATGGAAAAGGATGCAAAAGAAAGGGCGGATGATATATTGTTAAAAGAGATCCACAGTCTCAAGGAAGCAATGAGAAACCTTCAAGTTGCTTGGGGCAGCAAGAGTATAGAATATGAAGATCTGTGTGTTCAGCCTGACGTTGATTTGCCCATAGGCTACAAGTCGCCGAAATTTGATACATTTAATGGAACAGGCGACCCTCATACGCATTTAAAGGCTTATTGTGACAAACTGGTTGGAGTAGGTAGAGATCAGAATATAAGGATGAAGCTATTCATAAGAAGCTTGTCTGGTGAGGCTCTTACTTGGTATACGCAACAAGATGTCCGTAAATGGCGTGGTTGGAGTGATATGGCACAAGATTTCATGGACCGATTTAGTTTTAATACCGATATCATGCCAGATAGAGTCTACATGACTAAGGTAACCAAGAAGTCAACTGAGTCGTTCCGCGAGTATGCACTACGTTGGAGGTCAGAAACAGCCAGGGTTCAACCCCCAATGAGTGATAGAGAAATGACCGCTACCTTCATTGAATGCGAAGCTGGCATATACTATGAGAAAATGATAGGCGTGATGGGACAAAAATTCACAGAAGTTGTCAGAATGGGAGAGGCCTTAGGAGAAGGAATCAAATCGGGAAAAATTCAGGATCTCACTGCTTTGCAAGCTGCAAGCAAAGCTATTCAATTTGGTTCTATCAGCGGGACCAAAAAGAAGAAAGAAGATGTAGCTGCAGTCATGAATATCCAAGGATATAAGCCGAGCCAAGCCATTACATACCTTAACCATCCACAGCAACCTTTCTACCCTTACCAATATGTTGAACCCTACCGAGCTCCACCAATTCCTTACCCTGTCTACAACGCCCAAGCAAACTACTACCAACCCCGAGCGCCTCCCTATCAAAACTCACGTTCGTATCAATCCGTTCAAGCTCCAACTTACCAAAATCGACCATATGCTACACCCAAAGCCCGTTCAAACTCTGAAATCAAAAATACTCGTAATTACACTCGATTCGCTGAACCCTTGGCTCAATTATTTGAAAGATTGAAAGCAGCAAGCGTGATACAACCAATTGAAGGAAAAATTCCCGATCCTATTCCGAGATGGTTTGATGGTTCCAAGCGTTGTGCATATCATTCTGGAGTTCTTTGGGCACGATACTGAGGATTGCTATGGTCTCAAAAACAAAATTAAAGCCTTAATTAAGGAAGGAGCGATCCAACTTACTGGAGCTCAACCCAATGTGGACAACAACCCTTTACCTACTCACGAAAACGCCAATGTGAACATGATAACTATTGAGGAAGATAGGGATCTGAAAGGTACCATTATGCCAATTGGAAAGGTGGAAAAGGGCACGTCATCAACCTCTGTTGCTCCCATGGAAACAGTCCAAAGACAAGCACCAATGAAGGTTACTTCTACAGCTACTCACAACACCAAGACACCGACCATCTGGGGTGCCGAACCAGGAGAGGATTTGAAGAATTGGACTTGTACTCCATTCTTGGTTCACCGGGAGTCTTGGTAGATTGAACATGTAGTGAACTTTTGAAATAGCACGATTTTAAAATTGAGGCCTGAATCGTGCCCAAAACTTTTGTTGCTGTGCCTCATCTTTTGGAAGCTTAATTGCCAAATCTATGAATACATTTCTGATTTTCCTTAACTGTCTATCATTTGTTATTTTCTGTTTTATTTAGTATATAAATTATCAAATCTGCCAATTTTATGATTGTGACATATAATGAAACGAATGAATAAAGTTTATGTGCCGAACACGATTATGAAGAACGGGAAGACAATATACATCTCGAGAGAATAACAAAGAAATTAGAGGACAAGGCAAGACTCCACTTGGAAGAAATTGAAATAGCCGATAGATAATGACATAAGCATGAAGTCTATCAATTCAAGAAGAAATCAAAGGATGACATTAGATTATATTGCCTGCAACCTTTCCTTTAATGTAATTACGAACTACGCTGACCTGATTCCCTCGGCGGGATACGTAGGCAATCCACATCGGGTTCGGTTCCTTATTAGAAAAATTTCAAACCATTTTTATGTACCTTACGAACTACGTACTGACCTGATTCCCTTGGCGGGATACGTAGGCAACCTATATAAGGTTCGGTCACAGCACAACATAAGTTTAGTGTACCCTTCCGAAGTCAAACTAGGGCAGATTTTGGGAAGATATAGACAAGAGAATGGTTGGACATCGACAAGATTAAGGCTACCAGATAGGAAGTGTCACAATCTAAAAGTCAGCAGAAATTTTTACAACTTATATACATATACTTGCATATATATATTTCAAATGAAACATTTTCTTTCAATTGTTTTCACTACTATTCATCTACCGAAGCTTGAACGGAGATCACAAGATCCAAACAAACAAGATGAACGGAGCGCCAACAACGTCAAGCTTTGAGTCAACACGAATCAACTTCCCTCTCCCAAACTAAGAATTTTTCTTTGAGTGCAGGAATAAAAGACCGCGAGATCAACAGTCAAGTCTATCAATCATGGCCGAAAAGCATCATTTGGCTCATCGTGGCCTCGCCTTAAAAGCCCAAACGGCTTTATTTCTAACTTATCTTTAATCTTATTTTTTATCGCAATAACTTTATGACTTTATTAACATATGCACCTGTTTTTGTAGGTTTCGAGATCGAAGGCGAATTGAATCAGGATTACATGTCGAAAATCGAAGTCGTCATTAATTTGGCTTGTCACGATCTCATCAACATCATTAGCCAAACGGCTACACTCTTACTTTACTCTACACTCTTATCATTCACTTTACCTACTTTAACGACTTTACCCTGAACCTTACAGGAATCATCAAGTCCCCGAAAACAACCGGAGACGTCATTTGGCTATACACCTCACAAGATAAGCCAAATGACTACACTCTTACTACTCTACACTCTTATCATTCACTTTACCTACTTTAACGACTTTACCCCGAACTTTACGGAATCATCATCAAGTCCCCGAAAAACAACCTAGAGACGTCATTTGGCTATACAGCCTCATCAGCATAAGCCAAACGGCTACACTCTTACTTTACTCCCTACTTTATCAGTTACTTTATCATTCGCTTTACCTACTTTAACGACTTTACCTTGAATTTTACAGACATCATTTATCATCAAGTCCCCGAAGACAACCGGAGACGTTATTTGGCTATACAGCCTCATTTGCATAAGCCAAACGGCTGCACTATCACTTTACTATCTACTTTATCAATTACTTTACCATTCACGTTGCCTAATTTATCTTAAATTTTACAGACATCATTTATTATTGAGTCATTTTTAGACACTCTTTTATCATTAAAGTCTCCGAAGACAATCGGAGAGATTATTAAGTCTTTTGCATAAATATCACTCATCATCCAAGTCCCTGAAGACAACCATATACAATAGTAAATTTTGCTTGAGACATTACAACACATCGTTTGCTGAGGAAACCAAGTCGATATTTTAGAGACATTATTTCGACTTGTCACAACTTCATTTATATTATACTTTTATGTACTTCATTTGCTAATTATTTACTTTAAGTTTTGATAGGAAATACAATCTACAAGAAACGCAACACAACGTGGAACTTTATCTTATGCAGTGAACTAGGGCAAATATGTTGAAGAGGAATATCAAACTCACAAGCAAAGGTCACGAATCTACTCTGGACTCCACCTACGTCCACAAACATGTGATACGTAGGTTATTCAAATTTTTCTTTCATATCCATCGCTAAAACTCTATTTAATTAACTCTTTTCACGATCTTGTATCCCTTTCTATATCCAGTGTCTGCATAACACGACACTGGGGCAACTTTTGAGAATCCGCATCGTGGATAGTAGAGTCCTACTTATGAGTGTGTTGCGCGCCACATTTAGGAGGCTATAAACATACGTTCCATTCTCAAACATTCTTGTCACATGTCTTCAATCCCTTGAGGCTACAAATCCTATAGTAGTACTCTTTTCAAATTCGAACTACATTCCTCCTACGCTCAAAAGTTTAGTCATACCTATATACAAATAACACCTCATCTAACATATCAATACTCCACCAATCTTCACAACACCCTAGTCTCACCGTAATTCAACACTGGGGCAAAAAGCGGTGTTAACATCGACCGCTTCTGTCGAACTACATATGGCTTGATCTCATGAAGCCCGAGATGTGTAGACAACTCGAAACCGGGTTCGGCCATAATCTTTTCTAACATCCCTTCTACCCCATAATCTTCAAAACATTTCAGGCACATAGTCCCTTTTATACCAATATTGTTCTAATTTGCCCAAGGTCGTATTTGTGGGTGGGGACAAAATTGCCGATTATGTCAACTTCGTTGCCCGAAAACTCTTACATCATCTTCGGTCAACGAGGGGCAATCTGTTGACACGCAATTTTGACCCTCTTTTTTTGAGCTTCTATGTTATTAATAAACTAAATACTTTATTTTCACTATTTTTAACGCTACTACTATTAACATTATTATCCTTTATATTGTCATCTTGACTATTTTATTATCAACAACACTAGTATTATTTTATCACCATTTTTAATAAATTGTGGTTATTTCATATCAAGATTCGACTTGTTAAATTAATTATAAATCCATACTTTATTAGTATCTACATACATGGTGAGGTTATAATATTAGTACTTTATTTTCTATTATATTAATTACTACATACATGGTAAGGTTATAGTATTAGTGCTTTATTTTCTACATATTAATCGTCGATTGCCATCACATAATAATATATTGCACTTGTTATTAAGTTAGAAGCCCAATGAAATTTATATGGAAGAGGGAATTTCAGCCATTGCAAGATCCCTAATAGCTCACATTTTAACTCAAAGTGATATATTATATATATATATATATATACCCGTGTTTATGTATTCTAGGTCTTTTCCAAACAATAAAATACCAAAATACTCCTCATTTAAATATATATATATATATATATCTATATACGTGAGATTTGACTAAAATGAAAAGAACTTTCACCCTTTCTATCATTTTCCCACTTTGTCTTTCCATGGTAGCGAAATTTTGCTTCACCATTTTGATGAAAATAACAGCCCTCACCACATCGACAAAGCTGCCACGTCCCAGCCATTTTTTTGTTTGCTCCAACCCGTGACTCTTCTTTCTAAAAAATTTTGAATTTTAAAGTCTCAAGAACCCTAGAACTTTTCTCCTACAAATACACCTTAAGGAACTCAGCCGCCTGGAGATCAATATAGATCTATTGGTCATACACATCCTTGCTATCTATTTACTTACAGTTTCTCACTCGATTTATCCCACAAGAAATATGAAACTTTGGTTCGCTAGAACCCTCAACACTTTCATTCGAACTTATTCGGCTCAAGGTTCGGATCTGTTCATAACGAGAGAGTAGATTCAAGGGCTTGACATCCTAGTTCGCTGCACCCACAAGAGGTAATATCCGATTCTATTTTGATTCTTCTCTTTTGTTTTCAAAAGATTTCCACGTGTCACGACCCAAATCATGGATCATGCGGGCACCCACACTAACCTTCCCTGGTGGGCGAACCCTTCAGATAACTACCTTAATTTGATACAACATGCGGAATAAATGCTATTATTATAAGAAATTCCCAAAATCCGGTCTAGACTCATACAAGAGCTTCTAAGAAGTTTACAATTTGAATAGATAACGGACTCAAACCGGATACGACTTCGTTTAAGGATAGAGAACAACGAAATCTAAGGAGAGACTCGGGTTGCAATAGCTCACCCAAACGTCTTTTGACGAATGCCTCGAAACGGTCGTGAGACTCCGAACATCACACGAAAATAACTCTACACTCCTGCATGAGTGTAGCAAAGTAGTATGAGCACAACACTAGGCTCGTAGGTATCATAGGCCGACAATGGTTAGTTCACGCATATAAACAAGAAGCAACTAACAAGTAAGCGGATAAGTAATCAAACACACACACATCTAGCACATGAGAAAGTCTTGCATTAACGATAGTCACAAGGGATCTCAATATCTCAGATTATAAGCCTAGGGAGAATTCTATAAACCTCGATTCCATCCAACCTTTAAAATAAATACTCACAAACAACAACTCAGTAATTCACAAATCAAGAATCAATCAGAGAATGTGCCATGCAATGACATGAATGACCATTCAAATGGAGTGCTATGCAATGTGATGTCGTGCTATGTAAATGTTATGCAATGCAGTAGTCACCTCTCACACTCCACTCCCGTACACACATGCTATGGCAATGCCTCATAGTCATGACCCATGGGGGACCCGCGAAGTCCATGTACCACTCGCTCCGAATATAACCTCGGATCACGAGCACACTCTCACGATCCCGGCAAAGACCTCGGGCATCGGACACTCCATCGTTCCCGGCAAGAAACCTCGGCAACAAACACTCACAACAAACCTCGGAGTCTCTCATCTCTCAATCTCCATAGAAACCTCGGAGTCTCTCTCGTCACTCTCAAAAGCAAAAACCTCGGAGTCTCTCAATCACTCTCCTCACCATTATAACAACATAAGAGTAATATGAAAGCATGTCATGCATGATATCAGTCTCAATTATATCACCAATATGCAATAAACAAGTACAAGTCATATTATTGCCGGCTCAATCATCAATATTACCTTCCCTTTCAAGGTGAGGGAGCTAGTATGTGATAAAGATACAACTAGGTGATAATTACATCACATAGCACATAGAATATGGGATGCATGCCTCGCATGGAATCAACCTCAATAATCACCGCAATCATAGGTTCCATAGATTCATACTAGGAATTGCAATTCAATATTCAATTCTCGCAATAACCTTCCTCTTCCATATGACCGATTGGGATAACAAGAGAGAGAGAATTATATCAAATACATGAAATCACAATACAATGATAGCTCACATAACAATATCGTAATAATGGCGACGAGCCCACATAACAAGATCACAATAATGGCGACAAGCCCACTAAAACACAACTCGGCAATACCAACCTAGATGGAATTTACCTCCACACCATGCCCGAAGGCCTATCATACTTTCCCCGTCAATCACTACTATTTACATACGTTTCGCTAACCGAGTCTAGACATAAAGTAAACCGTAACCTACCTCAATGCCGAACACGCTTGTCACGAACTTTCACGCCAAAGCTTTTTCCTTCGAAGTGCTTCCGAACGGACAAGGTCTCTAGCGCTTATTCGTCACACAATATGTGTACGCTGCCCAATAATACTTCAACCTTTATTAAAATATCACAGCTATGATTAGTTTACGAGGGAATTCGATACGTATTTTGACACTCACAATCCCTTTCTAACATTTAAGCGACGCTTCGTTCGCATTTAAACCAACTAGTGCTACAATCTAATATTGCTAGTCATTCTTTCATGTATCAATCCAAACTTGTTTAAACATGATTTAAGGGACTTTGGACAGTCCATACATCATTCAAAACTGTCCCATACTCATGGCCAAACAAAGACACACAACATTACCATTTTCACTTGGAATTTTCCAACTTCAACTACAATGATAACAACACGTTTACAACATTATTTATACGATTATTGGAACTGTTTCAGCATCATATTTATTTTTATAACAACCCACAAACCATTTCAATTTCAACTTGAATCATTAAACTTCACTTTCACTACACGTTCATAGCAACAATCAACATTCAACATTCACTAATTTGCTTCTAACCTTAAAACAGTCCTTCGTTTTGGACTGCTTGCGTACTTCAATTTGATTTGTTTCTTTAACACCTCAATTCACATATTCAACATACATTCAATATACCACAATGTCCATGACAACAACAATTCAAATGTGACACAAAACAGCCCCTAAATCCCCCCCAAAACAGTCCACTCACAATTTCTGCTACAACACCACTTCAACAACTTCCCGATTTTCATCCATTTATCCATACTACAACACATTCAATTCACTTCCAATCCATGTACAAGAAGATTAAGCATGACTTCATTAGAATCAAGGGCACACATGACTCATTTTAATTTTTACGACAAACAGTCCAATACCAACATACAACACCATTTCTACAATCTTTGTTCATTTACCTATGTTGGTACATATTCAATTCATCAACAATTCATGAAAAATGAAATCAATCAAGACTTCACCACACTCACGGCTCACTCTCTCTACTTCAACTACAACAACAATCCAGCAACAACGTGCATGAACTATACATTCAAATCGTCATGAAACACAAGAACAATAAGCATTCTTACCTTTTAATCTTGTTCTTCACCTTGGCCGAAACTTCAACTCTATTGAGGTGCTACACTTTCTTGTTTCTTTCCAACAATTACTACACGTTCTTATGCACTTGGTAAGGAGTTAAATTGATGGAGAAAACTGAATTTTTGAAGCAATATAAAACCCTTCACTCTCGGCTAGCTCTAGCCGAGAGACCCTCTCTCTCTATCACTATATTTCTAACTTGTAATGTGTAGAATGAATTGTGTAATGTGGAATGTAAATCAGATTTTTACCTTATGTATGCATTACAAGGGTTGGACAAGTGTCCCACTCAACATTTGGGTCAAATATTCTTTGACCACTCCACTCTACTACACGGCCAACTATGGCTTAAAATAAATGGGCAGATTTTTATTGCCAATCCCACTTAATACTCCACTTATCATTAGTTTAATCCCAATTTTTTGTCCATTTTGCTGCCCAAGAAGGTCTCACACGTTCCCCCAACTAAGCATGGGCAAAAATCTGATTTTGTCATATGTTTGTGGGGCCCACACGTCCACTAATGAAAAATTTGTGAACACTTAAGTCTTAATACTCAGCCCAACTTGCATCGACCATATCTCCTTACCCCGATATCATTTTGATGAGCCGTTTGTTGCATTGAAAACTAGACTCGATAAACTTAATTTTAGGATTTTGAAACACCTTAAAACTCCTCATATACTAGGAGATATGCCTCCTACAATATAGGCTAAAATCGGGTCCGAGATTTTACTGAAATTGTTCCGATTCATTTCGTTTAACTTCTAATCCTCTTCCAACCTCATGTAACCTCTTATACATACATATACACAGTCCATTACATCCATAACAATTCATATACATGTCTCGAAGGGTCCATAGAATCACAATAACCATAAGTAGAACTCACAAAGCTTCGACGAAACTCCAATCGAAAAAGTATATTCCTATCTTTTGTCCATCTTCTATATCATTACTAATAATCTTAAATACTTTCAAAGGTCACTCACATTACCTCATATACATACTCATAACGCGATTTCAAATCCTTTAGGTTACCATGTCACCTCGAGATACTTAAGATAACCATATTTATAACGATATTCTTACTAACTCGATTAACTTTCCTTGAACCTTCTTAACTCATTCTTTCTTGTTTTAATACAAGTAGCACGGATTATTATGGAGTGTAACATTCTCCCCTCTTTTAGAACATTCGTCCTCGCATGTCAAATGAGGACTAAAACTCGTCAATTAAATAACCGAATCATCCGTTATCGCAGACTATAGACAGCAAGATTAGACCACGAAAAGGGTGTTTTAGGAATATTAGACCTAAAAGTGCCAAACGACCAAATGGGTCGTTACATTAGATACCAATTAAACAATCGCTCGTCCTCGAGCGACAAGAGAGAATGAAAGCTGACGGTAACTAAAGAATCCTTGATAGGACACTGTGGGAAACCTCTACGGAATATGCCATAAACACTGCTCTCTCTCCTTACTAGTCGGAACTCCCTCTATCTTAGATAAAAGACCAAATTTTCAATTTCCAAATTCAAATTTCCCCCATCCTCGGTTTTCGAATATAAGTAACCGCTTTTGTCGAAATGTTCTAATCCTATATAACCAAACCTATGAATGTTATCGATAGGCCCCACAATTTTCCTTAGAACCACACCAACCTTAGAATAAGACGCAAACCTTGCCCACTCTGAACTGGTAAAGTATTCTGATTTCACTAACCCTTCTTTCACCATTCTTAAATTTTCTTCGTACCACGACTCCTTAGGAATACATGAAGACCAACCCGAAACCACAACATACTCTTGTCAGGAAAGACTCCTTGCTTTAGCGGAGCAACCTTAAGCGATCCCAACAACCGATCCACTCATACCGACCTTGCTAATTCTAAGTCTTACTTACACCTCCAAATCACAATGGGAAGCATAACGAATACTCCGGATGAGCCAAGTTCGTAGGACACCATCCGATCACCCTATAACCTCTTGCGACCATAGTACCTTAAATCACTACCAAGTACTAACGTAACCCATTAATTTAATCATACTTTAACTCAACGGAATCCACAAACCCACTTTTCATGGATAAACCCCAATTTCTACTTTAGAAATTCCGGATTAAAGTTTAAACTAAGGAATTGAATCAAGGGGAAATACTTATATTATGGTTTAGACCTTACTCCATTGAAGGAACTTGGAGAACGCCTTTGAATTCTCCTAAGTCCAAGCTTTCAATATTATGAGGAACCCAAAAGCAACATTAATAACAAAAATGCCCAGCTTTTCTGCCTCGTTTCTCATGCCAACTGATCCCAAAACTCGCTTTTGATGCTTCCAACGGATTCCTTGTGAAATTTCACTCAAGTTAGGCTTTTGAATCACTCAGTTTGACCTTATAATGAATGAGATATGGTGGTTTAAAGTTTTTGGAAAAATATGCCAATATTTTTTTTTATATAATTTCGGTAGCAATTTCGCAACTTTTAAGCAAAATTACACCAGAAAAACTAGCTGTGAATTCCTTTAGTAAAATTGTCATATCTCCCTCATATGATGGCGAAACGCGAGGAGACTTGTTGCTACACTCCGAAATTACGATACGGATCTAACGATTCAATCGAAACACAAAACAAAGGTTGTTTGCTCATTATGGTACCTTTTTGCTCAAAACGACGTCGGAACAAAAAACAAACATCATACAACCCGAATACGTCCGAAACTCATCGAATCAGATCAAAGTTTGTGGACAAGTCCAAAATCATCATACGAACCTCGCTTTCGAACTCTCAAAACATCCAAACGGGATCATTTTGATCCGTTTTTTATCAAGGTGAACTCAAATTTGTTGACTTAACCATTCTCAACCAATGACTCAAATCACACCGAACCTCTCTGGAACCAAACCAACGACTCGACTAAGTCATAAATCACATTCTAGACTTAAACGAACTATCAGAATTCAATTTCGGCCACGTTTACTCAAAAGTCAACTTTCGCTCAACTTAGAACTTCAAAATTTCAAAACTTATATTTTCTTCTCTGATTCTCATCCGATCTCCTCGGGAATGACACCACCAATCCCCATAAGCCATAAACATCAATATTAACAGAATCAATAAATTTTGAATCCGAGTCTTATTTCGTTCCGTGACCATCTTTTCACCATAAAGAGGCATATTTAATGCTAAAACCATTTTAATTATCAAAAGCTAACCAAACGAACTCTAAACTTAGCTCCATCAATTTCTACAGGTCATAAATAATATTTCAAATCTAACCGAATCTTCAAATCGCCAATCAGAACACGTTTCCCCAAAATAAATAATTTATTCAAATAATTGAATTCCAAAATTTTCATAATGAAACCTTCTCTCAAAGTGGATCAAATGATATCCGTTGACTTCAATTTTTGCAAGTAGGTCAAAATAAATACTACGGAGCTTCTAGAATGGACGATACGTCAAAAAGATAATCGATTTTCAAACGACCGCTCGCTGCTCAAACCTGTTAATATTCTCATATTCTTTCGTCGAAGTACCCTTGCCAAAAATCCTTAATGGAAATAATTCCCCTTTCTCCTTAGTTCATAAGTTCACTAACGTGATCACCGATATCTAAAAGTATTTCACCATTAGTACTAGTCACACCATCATCATTCTGTACCGTAAATAATTCCATTGACCCATGCCTTATTCAATAGTCCTCAAAAGGGTGCTCACATATGAATAACCAACCCTTACTTAACTATACCGAACCGTACACATCTAACTAACCGTGTATATATATATATATATATATATATTTTTTTTTTTTTGTTACGCCTTTGTCACATCATCACAATAACACTCTTACCAAAATACCATAAGAACTCTTACTTTGCTATACGCTTCCCAAAACCGATCATATCATCGAACAAATCGCTCTTATTAAGCCATAAATGCATTTTTTTTCCTCTTTCGAGAAAACCCAATACTATAAATATGGAGGTCCTATGACCCTATGAATCACCTTTCCCATTCCTTCAACCAACCTTACAATAACGAGCCTAACCGCGACTCCACCTTATTGAAACCTCAAGTCATAGCTAGACACCGAACTTAGTCATGCATCTAAATTAGGACAACACAACTCGTATTGTACCACAACATGTCGAAACAACCGTTCGCACAAGAATTTAAGGACGAGCTCTCATCATCGGAAGAAGGTAAAAAGAGAAGTTCGGATACCAATTGGGATCAACTAGATACCAATTTGAATGAAGTAGCACGAAATAATGAAAGAATCTGAATTTTCCTAGATGTCCCATAGCCTCCCAATTATAAGTGTGGCGCGCAACACACCCATAAGTAGGACTCTACTAGACATTGCTCTTGTACTTATAGACCGGGTAACCTAAGCTCTGATACCAACTTTGTCACGACCCAAATCATGGATCATGCGGGCACCCACACTAACCTTCCCTGGTGGGCGAACCCTTCAGATAACTACCTTAATTTGATACAACATGCGGAATAAATGCTATTATTATAAGAAATTCCCAAAATCTCGGTCTAGACTCATACAAGAGCTTCTAAGAAGTTTACAATTTGAATAGATAACGGACTCAAAGCCGGATACGACTTGTTTAAGGATAGAGAACAAGAAATCTAAGGAGAGACTGCGGGTTGCAATAGCTCACCCAAACGTCTTTTGACGAATGCCTCGAAACGGTCGTGAGACTCGAACATCACACGAAAATAACTCTACACTCCGAAGGAGTGTAGCAAGAGTAGTATGAGCACAACACTAGGCTCGTAGGTATCATAGGCCGACAATGGTTAGTTCACGCATATAAACAAGAAGCAACTAACAAGTAAGCAGATAAGTAATCAAACACATCCATACACATCTAGCATATGAGAAAGTCTTGCATTAACGATAGTCACGGGATCTCAATATCTCAGATTATAAGCCTAGGGAGAATTCTATAAACCTCGATTCCATCCAACCTTTAAAATAAATACTCACAAACAACAACTCAGTAATTCACAAATCAAGAATCAATCAGAGAATGTGCTATGCAATGACATGAATGACCATTCAAATGGAGTGCTATGCAATGTAATGTCGTGCTATGCAAATGTTATGCAATGCAGTAGTCACCTCTCACACTCCACTCCCGTACACACATGCTATGGCAATGCCTCATAGTCATGACCCATGGGGGACCCGCGAAGTCCATGTACCACTCGCTCCGAATATAACCTCGGATCACGAGCACACTCTCACGATCCCGGCAAAGACCTCGGGCATCGGACACTCCATCGTTCCCGGCAAGAAACCTCGGGCAACAAACACTCACAATCTCGGCGAAACCTCGGAGTCTCTCTGTCACTCTCAATCTCCGGCAGAAACCTCGGAGTCTCTCTCTCACTCTCAATCTCCGGCAAAAACCTCGGAGTCTCTCAATCACTCTCCTCACCATTATAACAACATAAGAGTAATATGAAAGCATGTCATGCATGATATCAGTCTCAATTATATCACCAATATGCAATAAACAAGTACAAGTCATATTATTGCCCACGGCTCAATCATCAATATTACCCTTCCCTTTTCATAAGGTGAGGGAGCTAGTATGTGATAAAGATACAACTAGGTGATAATTACATCACATAGCACATAGAATATGGGATGCATGCCTCGCATGGAATCAACCTCAATAATCACCGCAATCATAGGTTCCATAGATTCATACTAGGAATTGCAATTCAATATTCAATTCTCAGTAATAACCTTCCTCTTCCATATGACCAGTGGGATAACAAGAGAGAGAGAATTATATCAAATACATGAAATCACAATACAATGATAGCTCACATAACAATATCGTAATAATGGCGACGAGCCCACATAACAGTATCACAATAATGGCGACAAGCCCACATAACAAATGCAATACCAACCTAGATGGAATTTACCTCCACACCATGCCCGAAGGCCTATCATGCTTTCCCCGTCAATCACTACTATTTACATACGTTTCGCTAACCGGAGTCTAGACATAAAGTAAACCGTAACCTACCTCAATGCCGAACAGTTGTCACGAACTTTCACGCCAAAGCTTTTTCCTTCTGAAGTGCTTCCGAACGGACAAGGTCTCTAGCGCTTATTCGTCACACAATATGTGTACGCTGCCCAATAATACTTCAACCTTTATTAAAATATCACAGCTATGATTAGTTTACGAGGGAATTCGATACGTATTTTGACACTCACAATCCCTTTCTAACATTTAAGCGACGCTTCGTTCGCATTTAAACCAACTAGTGCTACAATCTAATATTGCTAGTCATTCTTTCATGTATCAATCCAAACTTGTTTAAACATGATTTAAGGGACTTTGGACAGTCCATACATCATTCAAAACTCGTCCCATACTCATGGCCAAACAAAGACACACAACATTACCATTTTCACTTCGGAATTTTCCAACTTCAACTACAATGATAACAACACGTTTACAACATTATTTATACGATTATTGGAACTGTTTCAGCATCATATTTATTTTTATAACAACCCACAAACCATTTCAATTTCAACTTGAATCATTAAACTTCACTTTCACTACACGTTCATAGCAACAATCAACATTCAACATTCACTAATTTGCTTCTAACCTTAAAAGCAATTAACGTTTTGGACTGCTTGCGTACTTCAATTTGATTTGTTTCTTTAACACCTCAATTCACATATTCAACATACATACAATATACCACAATGTCCATGACAACAACAATTCAAATGTGACACAAAACGGCCCCTAAATCCCCCCAAAAGCAGTCCGCTCACACAGCTACAACACCACTTCAACAACTTCCGATTTTCATCCATTTATCCATACTACAACACATTCAATTCACTTCCAATCCATGTACAAGAAGATTAAGCATGACTTCATTAGAATCAAGGGCACATGACTCATTTTAATTTTTACGACAAACAGTCCAATACCAACATACAACACCATTTCTACAATCTTTGTTCATTTACCTATGTTGGTACATATTCAATTCATCAACAATTCATGAAAAATGAAATCAATCAAGACTTCACCACACTCACGGCTCACTCTCTACTTCAACTACAACAACAATCCAGCAACAACGTGCATGAACTATACATTCAAATCGTCATGAAACACAAGAACAATAAGCATTCTTACCTTTTAATCTTGTTCTTCACCTTGGCGAAACTTCAACTCTATTGAGGTGCTACACTTTCTTGTTTCTTTCCAACAATTACTACACGTTCTTATGCACTTGGTAAGGAGTTAAATTGATGGAGAAAACTGAATTTTTGAAGCAATATAAAACCCTTCACTCTCGGCTAGCTCAGCCGAGAGACCCTCTCTCTCTATCACTATATTTCTAACTTGTAATGTGTAGAATGAATTGTGTAATGTGGAATGAGTCAGATTTTTACCTTATGTATGCATTACAAGGGTTGGACAAGTGTCCCACTCAACATTTGGGTCAAATATTCTTTGACCACTCCACTCTACTACACGGCCAACTATGGCTTAAAATAAATGGGCAGATTTTTATTGCCAATCCCACTTAATACTCCACTTATCATTAGTTTAATCCCAATTTTTTGTCCATTTTGCTGCCCAAGAAGGTCTCACACGTTCCCCCAACTAAGCATGGGCAAAAATCTGATTTTGTCATATGTTTGTGGGGCCCACACGTCCACTAATGAAAAATTTGTGAACACTTAAGTCTTAATACTCAGCCCAACTTGCATCGACCATATCTCCTTACCCCGATATCATTTTGATGAGCCGTTTGTTGCATTGAAAACTAGACTCGATAAAATTAATTTTAGGATTTTGAAACACCTTAAAACTCCTCATATACTAGGAGATATGCCTCCTACAATATAGGCTAAAGTCGGGTCCGAGATTTTACTGAAATTGTTCCGATTCATTTCGTTTAACTTCTAATCCTCTTCCAACCTCATGTAACCTCTTATACATACATATACACAGTCCATTACATCCATAACAATTCATATACATGTCTCGAAGGGTCCATAGAATCACAATAACCATAAGTAGAACTCACAAAGCTTCGACGAAACTCCAATCGAAAAAGTATATTCCTATCTTTTGTCCATCTTCTATATCATTACTAATAATCTTAAATACTTTCAAAGGTCACTCACATTACCTCATATACATACTCATAACGCGATTTCAAATCCTTTAGGTTACCATGTCACCTCGAGATACTTAAGATAACCATATTTATAACGATATTCTTACTAACTCGATTAACTTTCCTTGAACCTTCTTAACTCATTCTTTCTTGTTTTAATACAAGTAGCACGGATTATTATGGAGTGTAACATTCTCCCCTCTTTTAGAACATTCGTCCTCGCATGTCAAATGAGGACTAAAACTCGTCAATTAAATAACCGAATCATCCGTTATCGCAGACTATAGACAGCAAGATTAGACCACGAAAAGGGTGTTTTAGGAATATTAGACCTAAAAGTGCCAAACGACCAAATGGGTCGTTACACCACGTTTACTTAGAGGAGTCATGACTTAGGTTCATTCTATGTTCACACTGATACATTTATGTGATAGGTGTATTCTATATTCAACCGATACATTTATGTGATATTAAGAGTCATCCTTTTTTTGTTCAGTTGTTTATTAAGTTGTAGTTGGAATGTACATCTGATCTTCCTTAAGTACATGACCCTGTTTTAGTAAAATAAATGACTCCATGACTAAGATTATTCTGCCCTAAAAATCACGTTTGCGATGTTTGTTATGTGCACACAACACACTACGTGTTTCTTTGGTTTGGTTTTGCCTCTTGTGCTAAAAATTGTTCAGCTCATTGTAGAAATTATATATAGGTTACTGTTACTGTTTGTATTTCTTATGTATGAAAAATGCTCTACCATATTTTCATTCCAAGTTTAAATGCATTCCCTTGCTAGTTTAATCAGTGCATAAAACGTTGCATATGTGATTTACCCGTTATTGTTAAAACTGGGATGGGATTTGCCACTGCTATGTGTATTTCATCCCGCTACAATGTTAATATTTTTTTTACCCAGCTAATCTTTATTTCCCCTTCTTTTACATGTACACTTCGGAGCAAAAAAATGGAGTTTTCATAAAGACTCTCACTGCCCGAGCAGTCTCATTTTGAGACTATGCCGCCGCTAGATTCGGGACCAACATACAATCCTCACTCGTTCCTCGCATCCGAACAGAAAATGAAGAGGGGCGAGAATAGAACATTCTGTCATGGTCCTCTTTTGTTGCTTACCACACGAACATTATGCTTGCCTGTTCTGTGTTCATTATGAATGTTTTGTTTGTCATTGGTAGTCCTTGTTTTAAGAAAAGAGCCTGAAGTATTTGTCTTCTGTTTGATCACTTGGAAAATCACTAGTAAAAAAAATCTCTTAACCTTAACGTAATTCAGAAATAAACCAATTCCATCTTTTTTTTAGTTCTAAAGAAGCTTTACTTGAACACCTGTAGCGCATTTTGAACCTAATCCCCTTCTACGTTAAAAAAAATAATTTTGGCAGAAAGCAACTTTGGTTTTCTTTATTCACTTGTTTAACCATGGTTTTTTTAATATATAGTTATAAATTACTTTCCTATCATATGATATATTCGTATTTTGCACTTGACACATAGCCTTTTTAATTAACTTTAAGTCCGGTCGGTTAACCATTTTTAATGGATCTTAAAGGATGCTTAATACCTTCCCTTTAGATTAATTGAACCCTTGCCTAGAATCTTTTGATTTCGTAGATTTTAAAACGGAGTAACTTTAGACAATGACTTTAATTAATTTTAGGTGTCCTAATTCACCATAATAATGAGGTGGCGACTCCTTTACTTTAATTAACCTCGAAATTACCGGAATGTTGTAAACCATTTTGACCGTGGTTAAAATGGGGTATAACAGACGACAAGGTATTTGCTTAAATGTTTATGCATGTCGGGATGTATTACCTCAGTGTCTTAATGTATTTTGTTCGTATGAGAAGCTTAAAATTGTGATTCCTTACATTATGTTTAAATGTTTGTGATTGCTTACATTCCATGTTGTATAGTGGCCAGATTGGTTATATGGATGCAATTGCCCTTGCAATCGAAAAGTTCCTCATATCATTGGTGGGCTTTACTTTTCCCTAAAGATGGATTATTTAAATGGGCAACTACAAAGAGTTTGCATTAGATTTTGAGGTTTACTGCACATTCATAATTTTTTTGTTTATTTTTATTTTTATTAAATGGTTTGTCACCTCTTATGATACGAAGATGAATGAAACAACAAACAACTTTAGATTCACCTACATTCTAAATAAACTTATATTCATCACCTGCTATGCTAATAGTTAGTCTAGACATCATCTATTTTCATATTGTTAAAGTTATGTTTCACGGTTTTCATTCGATAACAATTGAAAGGCCTCTAATTGCAAAGAAGTTTCTTTTGACTTCAAGGGGAAAACATAACGAAAATTCCAAGGGAGAAGTTCTATGACATTACTGATATGCAGCTTGAGTACAACAACAATAACAACATACTCAGTATAATCCCACAAGTGGGTTCTGGGGAGGGTATATACGCAGGCCTTACCTCTACCTTTGTGGGGTAGAGAGGCTTGAGTGCATCAAAACATATTGACCTGGTAAGTCCAAATCTGCAAACGTTACCATAAAATGATAGGAAGAGGTCAAGCATTTTACATTAATTGGATAAAGGGATCGATTCTTATAGAATGTGGTACTTTCTTTAACATACTGAATAGAGGTTAATCCAAGCTAATGTTACTTAAACTTATTACAAATCCTAATTTCTCAGTCCACGAGCTGAAATATTTCTATATGAAATAGAAGTTCTA
>NC_081347.1:59718411-59738671 GCF_029784015.1 Lycium ferocissimum
TATTAGTGACGAGATGATAGATTCAACTACAAAATTGTAAACTTTGTTTATAACAACAAATTTGTCACTAATCCCTATACGTTTAGGGACGAAACATTTTTTTGTATATAAAAGGTAGTCTTTAGTGACGAAATTACATTATTTCCGCTACAAAATACATATAACTTTTGAGACAATTTATATCGTCATTGAACAGACTAAATAATTAGTGACAAGGTAGTTTCACAAGATATAATAGTCTCTTTAGTGACAAAAAACACACTATCAACTACGATAATCTATCCTTTTTATGACAAATATGTTTGTCACAAATACTATGCATTTGGGGACGAAAGGAAGATTTCGTAGTTAATAAATTTTATTTAGGGACGAAACACTAAGTTGTCTTTGTATACTTTTAGCGACCCGCTTTTAGGGACGAATGATTGACGAAATTTTTTTCGTCACACAAGATTTTTGGTGACGAAATATGACTTATAAGTGACTAAATTATTTGTCCCTGATAATCGAATTTGTTGTAGTGCCCCCAGTCGAGTCGTGACAGAAATCTTACAATCGTTTTGGTACTTGAAGCCAGCGGGGAGAATGTTAGCAGCAAGAAACTCGAGTTCTTTGTTGGAACTAGAAGCAGCCATTGGGGATTGTGGTGAAGAAGGAGATAGCGATGCGGGATTAGCAGGAGATTGAGTTAGCAAAGGAATAAAAGACATTGTTGAAAGGGGTTTTCAAAAGCTTTGACATAGGGTTTCTCTTTAGGGTTTTTGTATAAGGGAAATAAGTGCATGGCTGATGAGAATGAAGCACTTACCTTTTATACACAAAATATTGGAAGTTGAAGGATTGGTTGAAGGATTGGATGTCCTGGTGTCACACGGTTTCCAAGGTTGATTTCTTCAATTATGTAATAAAGTTATGCCTCAAGGCTTAGTTTCAATAGCAAACTATGCCTATTCGGGCAAAAGTAATGCCTCAAGGCTTAGTTTCTATGTAGTTCCTTTTCCGACATAGTTTTGCAGTACAGTCAAACCTCTCTATAACTACATCATTGGGTCCGAAAGTTTTTGGCTGTTATAAAGAAGGGAAAAGGGTCAAATTTACCCTCCAACTATTGTTTATAGTTTAGATTTGCCATTCGTTAAAGTTTTGGTTCATATTTACCCCTTCCGTTAGGAAACTTGTTATATTTGCCCTTATAACTAACGGATTGCTGATTTAGAGTCTTTATTTATCCACATAGACATCATGTGTGTATAATCTTTATTTTTATTTTACATCATACAAATTGAATTTTTCCATGTAATTTTCTTTTTTTTAAAAAAAAAAATACAATACCTAATTTTTTTCTCCATCAAACCACCACTTCCCCTTCTTCCTCTCTGCCACTGTCACTGCCGCCCACCACACTCCACCGCCGCTGGTTAATTTACTAAAAATTAACTCACTACTTCCTCACTTTTTAACCTAAACCCAATCAAGGTTTATCAAGGAATCTTCCTTTTCCCATCGTTCATTTTCACTGAAATACACACACAGACAACACATACAGATACACACACCAAGGCTACATCAAAGAAAAACACCATTAACCGCCCGACCCCTCATAGGGAATTCAATACCCGACTTACCATCAAGTCCAATTCTAATTCCAAGAGGAGCCATAGCTGGAACAAAAATTGATGAACTTGGGATAGAGAAAAAGATGAAATGAGTGTATTAGGAATTTGAGTTAGGAAAATGAGAAATTGTATTTAAATAGTTGTTTGATTGGAGTTGTCTAGTTGTAATATAAGAGGAGATCAAGGGGAGAGACAAGGGAAAAAAGAAGCGTTTTTATTATATATACACACACCATTAACCAGCGGCGGTGGAGGGTGGTAGATAGCGGTGGCAGTGGCAGAGAGGAAGAAGGGGATGTGGTGGTTTGATGGGAAAAAAGATTAGGTATTGGATTTTTTATATATAAAAAAAAATAAGAAAATTACATGGCAAAATTTAATTTGTATGATATAAAATAAAAATAAAAATTATATACACACATGACATCTATGTGGATAAATAAGTTTCTTAACGGAACAAGTTTCTTAACGGAAGGGGTAAATATGAACTAAAACTTTAACAGAGGGCAAATCTAAACTATAAACAATAGTTGGAGGGTAAATTTGACCCTTTTCCCTATAAAGAATGACTGTTATACACCTATAACAACATTGACATTTAAATAATATTTCACTGTTATAGGCAAAAAAGATTCATAAAATCTGATTTTTCATTTTTAATTGTCCAATTTTAAGCTTAATCACACTTTGTATAACGAAGAAAAATCTTTTAATGATATATATATATATATATATATATATATATATATATATATATATATATATATATTCATATGATATTTTTGTCATAAATAATGTATTAAAGGATCAAATATTTGATCAAAATCTCTAACTTATTATTGGTAACCATAGATATTCTATTTTTATAAAGAAGACTAATTATTATATTACCAAAAAAAGAAGATAGCTGTTATATGAGGGGTAATTTTACAAAGAGTGTATTGTTATAAAGTTAGATGTTGCTATTATAGGTGAAATGTTGTTATACAGAAGTAAAATATAACATAACAAATCGGTTCTGAAAAAACTTGGTTGTTATAGAGAGGTGTTGTTATATGCGGATGCGTTATAGAGAGGTCTGACTGTATAACTTAATTTCTACAAAACTGTGCCGGACAAGGCATAGTTTACATAGAAACTTCAGAACTATGTCTTAAGGCATAACTTTTACCTGAACATGCATAGTTTGCTATTAAATTTGCGATTTTTTTTTTACTTTGCTAGGGTTCGAACCCGAATCTCAGAGGTATTTTGGACCTCTTAGGGCTCATTTGGTTGGGAAACAACTTATCCCGGGATAAGTTATCCCGGGATTAGTTATTCCACCCTCAAGGTGGGATAAAATAAGGCTACAATCCCGGGATAACTTATCTTGAATTTTTATTCCAATCAAACATGGGATAAGGAGACACTAAAATTTTATCCCGAGACTATTTTTATTTATCCTTCACACTAAACGACCCCTTAAAGTGCCGTAGGGCAAAATTAAAGACTAACGATTTAAGGGGAAAAAATTAAAGACCACCACCGAAATAGGGTATTTGTGTGAATTACACATTTGAAAAGT
Source organism: Lycium ferocissimum (assembly GCF_029784015.1). Taxonomy (NCBI): domain Eukaryota; kingdom Viridiplantae; phylum Streptophyta; class Magnoliopsida; order Solanales; family Solanaceae; genus Lycium; species Lycium ferocissimum. The sequence goes on from NC_081347.1 coordinate 59,721,595, forward strand.
ATAATGGCCCACCAAATTTTTTTACAACACAGGCCATAGTTAATAATTTTGGGTCAAACTAAGAAGGGGCCCTTGGACCTGTAATGTACAGGCTAGTTTGACCAAACTCTCTGACTGTGACCTTCCTAATGACCTTTCCACCACAACAAAAGGGACAATTTGGGTCTCAGATTGAATCACTTTTGCCACCTTGAGAATGATGATCACAAAAGAATGTCTCAAAGAATTTTAAAACACTTTAAGGAAAGGAATCAAAGTAAAACTTCCTTAAACATGCCATTACCAAAAACAAAAACAAAAAAACAAAAATCAGAGAAAATCAAAGGAACATAATACAAGAGAAAAGAACAAGAGAATTTAAAAGATAATTGAACGTTTATACTACTGTAGTTCTTTTTTCCAAAGAAATGAGATTCCTTGCCCTTAACACTTAGAATGAAAGAAAATGACTTTTTTTTCTTTTTGCACAACATTAACTAATTATATCCTTAAAGATTACTTAAGTAGTATTTTGTTCACTTAAATTTAAGCATACACAAGTTTGAAGATACTTTCTAATTAATGACTCTCTTGACCTATTAGCCGTGATATTATCCCCACTCAAGACTACATTTGAAGAAACTTTACGGACGTGGGTCCTCTTCACATTAGTTTAAGAGAAGGAGAACAAAGTATAAACAACTCGAAGGCCGAAGCACGTCATAATAACGGGAAAGAAGAGATCGATTATACTTGGCAATTCTTTTAACTACAAATAACTCTTCATAGTAAGTCTAATATAGTAATATGAGAGATAAAGAACAATGAATTGCTACAGTCGATTAAATTGAATTAATGATGTAAAAATTGTTACACTATCAATATATATATATATATATATATACTTGGCAATTCTTTTAACTACAAATAAACTCTTCATAGTAAGTCTAATATAGTAATATGAGAGATAAAGAACAATGAATTGCTACAGTCGATTAAATTGAATTAATGATGTAAAAATTGTTACACTATCAATATATATATATAACGTAAATATATCTTTTTTCTCTTTTTCCCTTTAAGGTATGGGTTTCTATTTCACAACATAAAAAAGGGCTTCTGTAACGATCAACTTTTATGAGTTTTGGTATTATATTAACCTGTTCAGTTCAGAATTAATAAGTGTTCAAACATGATAAATATTGTGATTCTTTTGGTAGTTTTCTTTTTTCATTTTGTTTTAATAGTGAGCTTTTTCCAATTAATGTCCTTGATCTAATCAATAGTCAACTGATACATTGAGAAAAAAAGAGGGATAAATCAGAAAACAGAATGAAAAAAGAAAGAGCCTAGAGATCAAAGATATCTGCAAAGTGCATGATTCGACCTAACTAGGAGAATAACATCAAACCACCAAAACTCCAGAATATTCGATTAAAAATCTACTACATGAAATGAGTGAACAAAATGATAATGAAGTAGGTGAGGTGATTGTTTAAAACTTTACAAGATAGGGTACTTGACAGACATTATAATGGCACAAGTAAGTCATTGTCCTGTAATCATGAGGAATTAACAAATAGGATTGAACTCAGGTCACACAGTAATTAAATGCATAATTTAGGGGTGTTAGGTCCAATCTTCTTTATTAGTTTATCATAATTAAATAGCAAAAAAGTGGTGTGAAAATGAAACTAAATGTATATCAGACCTCCTAAGGGTGTTGTTACGCCATGATTATGTCCCAGCTGAGGCAAGGTCAGCTTTATAGGCTAAGATAAAATAACATTAAGCAATTCGATAAAAAAGGATCTAAAACTAAATGCATAACCGTGCAAATAATTTTTCATTATCATTATCGTAGTAGTTTTACTGAGAGTGACATACCAACTTTAATTTTACGGGTTATCAATCCACAATTTTTTTAGTAGAAGCTAACTGCAATTAAATTTTAAATGATATGATAGCAAAAAAGTTCTTGTAAGAAAGGGTAAGGCAAGAGTTGGACAAAAAGAATTGAAAGAATGTGTATCTACCAAATTCTCTTCTATTATGTGTATCTACCAAATTCTCTTCTATTATTATTATTATTATTTTTTTTTTTTTTTTTTTTGGTTAAAGGCATGCTTCATATAGCCATATTCCGCTCCTTGTATCATCATGAGATTAGACATTATGATGCCCTTCATGCCATTGACACCTTTCTCTTTACTATAGCTTGCTTCCATGACAACACATCATTACGAAACTTGTTTTGGGTTGATTAATAATGCACATGCACTAATTAGATCACCATAGTATTGGTCACGTCTTTGATAAAAACACCAAGATACTTTTCTTTTAAAAAAAATCATGTCAATTTAGGTACCTTACGTTGATGGAAAAAATAAGGAGAATCAGTATTCATTTCTCGAGACATTAACTCAGAAGGTCACCCAACAAGGAGTAATTATCTACCAAAGACATGTTTTTTTTCTTTTTTTTCTTTTTCTGTAACAGCAAAGTCACCCTACTTTACCTATATCACTTCAAAAGTCAATCTACTATTGTTCATGAATGATGCTAGGCCAAATCAAAGTTTACCATATCGCTACAAGTACAACAAAGATTACTTACGGCAGACAAGCCCACAACAAAATCAAAGTTTACAAGTTTGCTAGGTTGGATACAGAGGCAGATACCAGCTATATTGAACTGGGAGAAATACATGCTATATGTTATTATCAGTTAAAAAGGTAAATCTCAGCAACCTTAAATCAGTCGGATGGTCTATGGAGAATTTGTACATGAAATGGATTGAAAGGAAGATGCGAGTCTTTGAGAAAAAGAGTAGAAACTGGGAGAATCTGGCCAGAGAATTAGCAATGGTATGTAATGTTAGGGCCTCATCCAAAATCAGAACTGCTGTATCTAGATTTACTTTTTAATTATGCATTAGGGCTATAGTTTAGATGAGTTTGATGTACTGAGATAACAGGCTGTGATAGCCTTGTTATAGATTTGTAATTCTGCACTTGGTGATTAATAAAACAAGTTAGCCATCAAAAAAAACCTCACCCTATTAATATTTGGCAACAAAATATGACATGACATTTTATTTAGTTCATATGAACTTTTTATTTCTCAGTTCACATGACAATAAACCAGGTCGGAACCCATAACCCAAATTATCTCTCAATTAAAATAGAGTTTCACTCTCCCTGGGAAAAAAAAATTGGCATAACGTCTCCTTTTAGTAACCTGTAGTATAGAGGAAATAGGATCTTTTGGCCTCTTACAATTTGAATAGAAGAAAATGTCTTTTTCAGATCTCTTATGTATTTTTTGTCAGATTTCTTATATGTAAAAAATGAAGATCTCTTGTAAAAAGGTTATAAAATAAAAAACAAATAAAGTTTGTAAAGGGTCAAAAATCAATTTCTCCCTTCTAAGTTTTCCTTCAAACCACTATATTTATGTACTTTAACAGTAACACACGACTTCTCAAATTTTACCAACTTATTACTATTAAATGAAAGAAGTTGTTTTTCTTGATTACATTAATTTTAAATTAGTATAGCTCGTAGCTTGTTTTGTTCGTAGTAGAACACAATACGTACAGAGGATAAGTACATAGAACGGAAAGAGAAATATGTATATGTTGACGATCATGTTGACGTTATGCCACAATAGGAATGATCAGAGGAAACTTGTGCGTACACCTCTACTCTATTTTAATTGTGAGAGAATAGGGTTAATTTGAGATATGAATTTGGGTCGGGTTGAGATTTATTGCCATGTGGACTAAGAATAAAAAATTCATGTGAACTAAATAAAATGTTATAGCATATTTTGTTGGTCACTTATTAATAGGGCGACTTTTGAAGTGATATAGACAAAATCGGATAACCTTTTTGTACAAAAAAAAACATGACTTTGATAGATGATTATCCATATTGGGTGACCTTCTAAGTCACTACCTCGATCTTCATTTTGGTTATGCCATGTATGTAGTGTGCTAGTAGTGGATTAACTTTGAAGTGGTGGAAATTATTTCACGTGCATGTGTTGTTCCAAAAGCGTGTCATATCCATCTGGATCAGCCCACTACTGTCTTACTGTAACCCAGTGTAATTGTGATAAGTCTAGCAATGAAGGGAAAAATTTCTAACAGCCCAGACTTTTGATGGACTATATATACAACGTGAGTTAGATGTTTATTAAACTAAGAAATAATCGAAAGTTGTGTTGATTTCACCTCGTAGCCAGGACCCAGGTTTCATGATGCTATTTAAGTTATATTCAATTTTTTCAAATTATTTATAAACTGATAGTCAGTATTGATAAACTTTAGATAAAAGCATTGTTGCTGCTTTGCTTATAGCTTATCTTTGCAGCATAAAAGGAATAGGAACTCCATGTCCATTCATGGCGTGGTTTTGTCCGTCCAAAAAATTTCCTTCAGTTTACATTTTGAGAATTCATTCTATTATAAAATGAACTAAAAATACCTAAGACAACTCTCGTTTGCTCAGTATTCAAAATCAGAGGTCTTTTAAGGCTCGTCTCATTATCTTTCTAGTAGTTCATAATTGTACTTGCAATCTATGTCATACACCAATTAATTCGATTTTAGTAAATTGAAGTAGGGCTTGATGTCTGAAGTTTAGGATGCTAGATCAACATAAGACAACGATGTAAGAAGTTTTATGATTTCAAACCAAATTCCAAACAAATTATCTGATGTTTTAAGACTGTCAAGTCAAACTTCAGACATGTATGAACTTCAGAAAAAAATGTCTAAAGCTGATCTTGCACGAGCAATATGCCAAATTTTAGAGAATATTTGTAATTTCAAACGCAATTTTTCTCAACTATGGTCGCATATGTTTTTTTAAAGTGGCTAAACCTATACTACAAACTATGGCTTAAGTAAATGTCCCAAGAGCGGCTATCTATGCACTAGCCCCTCGAAAGTTAGGAATGACTCGGAGTAAAAATGATATTACCAGGTAGCCATTTTTAAGACAGCTAATTGGGATGTAGTTTTGTTTCCCAAGTTGTTAGAAAATAGCCATAACTTAAAAATACGATAATGTAGTTGAAAAATAGCCACATGAACTTAAGGAACTTTTCATGTTGTTCGAACTGCTGCAAGTGAAACTCCACAATATTGTTTTGGAGTTCAAAATATATACATTGGAGAACTGATGTAAGTGAAAGTCTTGAATCCATTCAGAGTCACTACAAGAAACTTAACTTTTAGCGACGATTTCTTAACGAAGGGAGATAAATCCGGTCGTTCTAAGTATATTTATAACGACTAAATTCTTTTCCAGTCATTAAAGATAATTTTTAGTTCAATATTAACGAGGGGGAAATATCCAGTCCTTAAAAAATATAATATCCGGTCGTTCCCCAAATAAAATAAAGCGCTAATTTTTCCCACCTTTTTTTTTTCCCAGCCCCACGCTCCCCCTCATCTGCTTTCCCACCATTTTTCCTCAACCCCACTCCCCTTCATACGCAACAATCACCCCTCAAAAGAAAAACAAACTGCTTCTTAATTTATAATGCTTAGATATACATTAATTACTTATTTTTCTGTATGCAAATTTTTTAAAGGAGACTCACACCAACTTAATCAGCTAGAAAGAATGGTGACTATCAGAATCTAAAGAGATAATTGAGTAAAACTCCACCAGAAGGAGTTTGCAACGGCTGCTGCACATACGGCTAATTATCAAGTCTTAGCAAGTGGCTCAATTTCAGGAATTCCGCAACAAATTCTTTGGATAAACACCAAATTTTGTGGTGAAACTGATTCTCAAGATAGGATTGAAAGGTAAAACAAATTTGTTGAGATTTTTGGGGAAAGTAAATCCCGTTCTTCCTGCACTGAAATTTCAATTTGGATAACAACCAAATTTTGTGGTTTGGGTGTTATGCTCCATTTCCCAGCCCAACCCATATAAAAACCTAATTATTTCTCTCTATTTTGATTACACAACCAGTTTGGTACAACTTTCGAAAAGAAGGCTTTCGAGAAAGAAGCTTATCTCAACAATTTTACAATTTCCTTCTCCTTCACATCAAGGTAAATATCTGTCAATTTACTAAATATTTTAATTATTGATTGTGAAATTGGGTATTCCTTTCCTGTTCGTATGAGTTCTCTGTTCAGTTATATTTTTTCGATTGTATTGATTAATTGGTTTAGTGATACATTTTACTGTTAAATTGGACAAACATGGATTCTTTGGTATTTTGTGCTTGAAGATTTTTTTCCTGGATATCAATAATTTGTCTTGAAAGCCTTTTTCTGATTTATAATGAGCTGAACCCTATATTTGTTTTCTCTCTGCCTTCGGATGATATTCTTTTTATTGGTCGTCATTCGACTAATAATGAAGGAATTGAGTCTTTGCTTTATTTACTGAAGTTTTACCTTATTTTAATCAATTAAAAAAATAGTACAGAACTTTGAAAATTTTCAGAAATACACTAAACGCATGCCTGAGTAACGTTTATACATTGTTTTATATTACATTTCAAATGGTGAAAGATTAACTATTGAAGACGTTTGAAAAAATATTCCGTAACCAACAGTTACAACACATAGTTAAAACATATCCACTAGCAATGTTTCTTGGGCTGGGCATAAACACCGAAAATCAAAAAACCGGACCGAACCGAATTAATTCGATTTTTCGGTTTCGGTGTTTCGGTTCGGTTTCAATTTTTATGTTTATAACAAATCCGGTGTTCGGTTCCGGGTCAACGGTTCTTCGGTATTTCGACTTAACCGAAGAATTACTGAATACAATTTTTTTTATAATTTTTTTGTCTATGATTGAGTCTGTGACATGAGAAATTTTGGAGAACATGTTATGGGCTTATGATTCCTTGTTTCTAGTGTGGATATAAACTGGTGCTTTTATTGAACTATATGGTGCCACGTGATAGATGGTTTTAAACCAAGCTGGTTTAATCAAGGTTTACTGAAACGTAATAGCTTGGTTTACTGGTTTTAAACCAAGCTGATATTGGTTTTGCTTTTGGTGTTTCTCCTGAATTATTGATAGCTGAAAGTTTGTTTTGGCTAGTTTAGAATAGTAGTTATAATCAGTAATAGATGGACTGCCTCTTTGATAACTAACAATTGTTGGAAACTTGGAATTATCAATTTTCCATGGTAGCTTAACAAACGAAATTGCTGTCGTTGATTGATACAACAATGAACATTGAACACAGTTGAAGTTTCAATCTTGGTTGGTTATATGGAGTAGTAAGTTTGAAAATTTGCTGGTCTTCTGTGAACCATTGCCACTTCTTCTTGTAGTGCTTCATTAACATAGAAGTCAATATTTTGGTGATAATGTTTACTTATCTATTGTATGAAGCATCTCAATTTGAAACAATTAATAAGCATTCAATACTCTGCACAACCACCAAATTAAAATTGACTTACTCGATAAAATGATTATTAACGGATAAAAATGCCCACCTCTTATTTTACAAGTAGAAATTAGCTCCTTTCAGGCCCATGCTGGAAAAAACTGAATTAGAAAAACCAAACTTTAAAAAACTAAACCGAACCGAACTAATTCGGTTCGGTGTTCGGTGTCCACTTTCAAAAAAACTGAAACCGAAAGATGAAACTGAACTTTGCAAAAACCGAACCGAAAAATCGAACGCCCACCCCTACTTTACACTTGCTAAAATTAAGAACTTAGTTGTCCCTATGGTTGAGTCCTAAAGCATTATCTGGAAATAGAGATTCCCATCCGTCTTAGAGTTCTGTAGCCAGATAATGTCATTGTCAGTGCTCTGTCTTTGTTGCTCAAATCCCATGCCAAGAAGGTTGGCAAAACAAATATAGTAGAAAGAGTAGGTGAAGGCTGGAAAAAAAATATGAAGGCTGAAAATTTTGCTTAAATGTTGTTGAAAGAAGATGAAGGCTGAATAACATATTTCTGGAAATGGAAAATTTCTTTTTTTTTTTTTAATCTATTCGATTGGAAATGACAAATGTCAATTAGCAAAACTCTGCTTCTTCTTTGAGGGTGAAGTATTTATCTATTCTTCTATTGTGTCATCATCCTCTTCATTTACCCTCATGTGGATAACTCTTGAATTTGAGCAACCTGGGCTATCTTTCGATTCTAAGTCCGTACATCCATTTTCTGAACTTGTGTACAGTTTATTGTCTTTTGAGTCTTGAATTTTGCTGCCTCAAGCAAGGTTATTTTGTAGCCGATCATTTAACTTCCAGCTGTTTGAAATTTAAAAAAAAAAAATTGAAGAGAGATCTGGTGGATTCATCATATTCTAGAATTTTAGTTTTTTCTTTAAAGTTCCTAAAGGAATACAAAAATAACAGGACTTAACATTTTGAAGTCTCAAAAGTAGCAAACCAAGGCTGGTTTTCCATCTTCATCCCTCTCAAGGTTCATTCAATGGTTTTCCGAAAGTGTTTGCAAGGTGATCTTAAGCTTGCCACCTTGATTTTAGCAACCTCCTTTGCACTAGGATCTTTAATTTTGTGATATGTAGATCTTTCAACATTTTTGTAAGCTTCCTCAGCACATATCTTGCAAAGATTTCTTATTTTCATGTTGCATCAGTGAGATAGTATCATACATAGTCCTAAAGGACCAATATGCTGAAGTTTCTTCATTAGCCCAATGTCATAGCTGTTATCTCTACCTCTTTTTTTGAATTTTCCTTCATAAAACACTCTTTAAGTGTCCTTTATTTTTTTAAATTGTCTACTGGAAAAAATTATCATTTTATACCTATAAAAAAGTTCATCGTTTTTCAGTACAACGAAATTTATGTATTTTGTGATGTTGCATGTTTCCGGAGACGAGTATAACTATATGTATCTATTTCTCATTAATCCATAACTCTAGAGTAAATGTTTAACTCTTACTCCTTGGTTGTTGTACTAATTTATTGTTATATCTATTTTACATGAACTAAGATTATGGCACCAAATAAGCAATGGATGGAACTTATTAATGATCGACTTTCGGTGCTTACGTAGATGGGGTGGAAAGTTTTTTAGATTATGCTTTTACAAGATTGGGAGAACCACAATTGATACGTTGTCCCCGCATCAAATGTGGTAATGCAACTTCTAGAACACGTGTTGTGGTCGTGTCACATTTGATAGTACATGGGATAATACCTGGTTATACTCTTTGGTATCACCATGGGAGAGGTCGGAGTGAAGCACAATCAGATTCTGAATTTATATATGATAATGACATCGAAGAGGGTGATGGTGAGGATGAAATACATGGGATTTTGAGAGATTTGTATTATAATGGAGATAATATGAACAATAGTGGTGATGATTTTGTCGAGGAGGAACCAAATCCTGAAGCAAAACGATTTTATAAGCTACTGGAGGATTTTGAGCTACCTTTATATGAAAGTGCAAAAGTTTCTAAACTTTCTACTTTGGTTAAATTGCTTCACATTAAAAGTATTGGTCATTGGAGTAATGAGTCATTTACGATGTTATTAAAGTTTTTGAAAGAAGATTTATTGCTTGATGGAACAAACTTGCCGAATTCATATTACGAGGCAAAGAAGGTTATTCGAGATCTTGGTCTTTCTTATAAGAAGATTGATGCGTGTAAGAATGATTGCATGTTATATTGGAAGGATGATAATTGTCTTGAATCTTGCAAAGTTTGTGGGGCATCCAGATGGAAGGAGGATAAACATAGTGGGGAAACCAAATTTAAAAGTGGAAAAAAGATACCATACAAGATTTTACGTTATTTTCCTCTAAAGTCCATACAAGTGCTCCTCTTTGATAACGACTTTGCTAATGCAGTAGCCTGTTTTGCTATTATGATTTGATCTAGAGACTAGATTCAAGTGTTTTAATTTTTGAAATAGTTCTACTGTGTACGTCAACAGTTATGCATTCTTTTGGCGTTTGAGATTTGTGGATTTATTTGTTAATTTTTTATGATGATGATGATGGCGTTCGGGTAAAAGAGTAGTTCATCGGATATGTCTATTTGGTTGAACTATTTGTGAACAATTAGAGTTGCTTCGTGGAAAATATGATGGATAATGTTTGGACTATATATTCTTTCCGGATCATATAATGAACAATGGAACGGGTCGAGATCACCTCCAGTGATCAACCCTCCAGCAAAGGTTTGCATATATATATATATATATATATATATATATATATATATATATATATATGCGCACCCAAATTTGTGTAAGGTAATTAAAAATAAATGTGTGTTGATTGTCCCATAATGCACCAGGTAATTTATAGTTGTGACTGTTTCGAGATGGAAGAAGCTTATTGTGATAGCTTTATTGATCATTTTTATCTCCACGTTGCCATCTCTCTGTTTTGAGAAATCAAAATGGTGGAGATTAATTATAAGCCTTTAAGAATAAGTTAGCTACTATATGGCTGAACCATTTTTTGTATACTTCAAATACAATCTGTTTGCTCCTTTAGAAATTCCTTTCTTTCAAGTATCAAAATGACAGTCTTCATTACTAATGTGAAGTAGTTTTTGGGGTCAAGTCAAAACCTTAGGGTGATTGATAGTGTTAAAATTTCATTAAGAATGAAATGGCTACGAGTGAGAAGGATCTATTGGTTGGGATGATATATTTACTTTTGACATGTATAGAGGTATATTATGATAAATCTATGTTTTTCTACTGTTCTGTAGCTATTTGTTGTTTGCTAGTCATACTATGTTAACATCTTTGATAGCTAATGCATGATTTATTTGCTCCAATTGTTTGGCTAACTGGTGATTAAATTATTCCTTTATTTTTTAAACTAGGAAAATAGCTAGGTGCATTCTGTTACTAAACTGACATGGATTGTTATTTTAACAGATCAAGAACTTGAAGATTGAAGAAATGTCCTCGAACAAAGTGCAGAGCAAGTTGAAGCGCATTATGTTTATTGTTTTATTAGTATTGGTGTAGAGACGTCATTTGTACATATGCTACAATTTCCTTTTCTCAATTTTTAGGATTTGATGGATTTATTTTGTTGGACATATTTATGTTTTTCGTTAATTAATGTGATGTTTAGGTTTTTGCGCCTAACAATGAAATTTTATATGAATATCAATTATTTGGTATACTTTAGGTTGCATGTGAAAGCATATAAAATAATACTACTTGAAGCGCGTAGGAAAATTATGAATTATTTAATTATTTTTATTAAAATTTGCAAAAGGAACTTCGGTCGTTAAAAGTATTTTGATCAACGAAAGGAATTTTCGCTAAAAGTACTTAATAACGACTGGAGTTTGTTGTTTTATTTCAAGGTTTAACGACCAGAGAGGTCATCAACGAAGGGAAATTTGGTCGTTGTAAGGAAGTACAACGACTGGATTACTTGTTGTCGTTAAAAGATATTTAACGACCGGGTTTGCAATCCGGTCGTTAAGATTTAACGACGGAGCTTTTAATGACTGGTGACGACCGACTTTTACCCCGTCGTTATTGACTTATAGTGACCGGATTTGATCTTTTAACGACCGAATTTCCCCTCGCTAAAGACCATTTCTCTTGTAGTGTTTTTCTGTTGGAAATTCTCTATTTAGTTGATTCGCATATTTAATATAATTATACATAGATTGCTATTAATTAAAGAACCTCATTTTACTAATAATAATAAAGTATTATTATATGGGCCTAGAAAATATCTGCTATTTCTTTTCTTTTATGTTTGATGGAAATATATTGAAAAGACACCTAAAATCTGAAAAGGCACTTTAGTACCTTTTAAATAGAGATGGTCCCTAAACCAGAAGTGACGCTACTTTCTTTTCTCTCTATCTTAGAAAAGAATGACTAAAAGGTGCACTCTTCAAGACTTAGAAGATCATATCTCCTTAAATCAATTCATACAATGGACCAAGGTCAGTATTCTTACTGTTATTCATCACTGTCTAATAATTTACTTATGATCCTGTATGGATTGTTTAAAGTTTTCCAACAAGTGGTATTAGAGCAAGGTCTTGTTGGATCATTAGACGTGATAATTTAAATTTCACTTTTTATTTTTTTGAGTGGATTCATGATCTTTGAAAAAATTATGTCTTTTGTTCGTAAATACATCAAGTATCTTTCGGCACAATATTTTGATCAAGGGAATGTTGTAATGAATCTGCCAGATCACCTATTCGGTTTTTGCCGAAACGGTGAGAATGCTTATGGTGGCAGAATCCCTTAATGATATTCACTCTTTTTTTTTTTTGTTGATTAAAAATAAAAGGGGATAAAGAAAGATTTAAGTAAGGGTGTAATATCAAACAATGAATTTGGATGATTCTCTTTGGGTTACATTCTACGTCATTAAAGTTTAGGTGCAAGATTATTTTTTTTTGCCCATATAGTTAATATGTATTTCTGTAAGTCAGGAAATTTTATGTTGTCGGACTAATTAATTATTTTGGGCAGTCAAAATATTTGATTAGGCCATTACGGATAAGGTCTCATGCTTAAAGTATTGTGCAAACTGAATTTCACGAGTTTTCAGTGCTTGTAATTTCTTTTTTACTTTTGGGAATAGCTTTTGCCATTTTTGGGCAGTATTTGAAAATTTTCGGATATTTTAGAAGTCCTGGTTAGGACATTAAGGAAATTATATCATTCTTAAAGTATTATATTGCTTGTCCTATTCAAATAAATTACAATTTCTGTAATTTGATTCCTATGTTATGCAATAGATGTAGTTTGGTCCTCATTTGTTCATATCAAGTTTTGCTTATTTGATTTCAGTTTATGCAATTTTAAAGTGCTATTTTGGTCTATGTTATTAATTTTTATTTGAAGGTTTCTTTGAGATTAATATTTAAAGGGCTAACCAAAATAAATTGGAGGACAATTTAGTGTCATAATTTTTTTTCTAGATCTAATGAGGTTTTAGAAGTAGCCAAAGCACTCTAAGAACATAAAGTACTAAATTTGGAAGATTTCATATGGTGTATGACATTAAAATCTTGTGCATTTTTTGCACAGCTTACGGTAAGTTCTGACAGTTTTTTCTGCATTATTCTGCAAAACTTTATGTGGATTTTTGCTATGCTTTTCGAATTTTCTAAAGCAGTCTTGCATAAAATGAATATGTATCTGCATTTTTCCAGTTGCATTTGGGGATGTGTTTTTTTTTTTTTTTTTTTTTTTGCTATTTTTCCGCTGTGCTTTTCGAATTTTCTAAAGCAGTCTTGCATAAAGAGAATATCTATCTGCATTTTTCCAGTTGCATTCGGGGATGTGTTTTTTTGCTATTTTTCCGTTGCGCATAAAAGAAATAGTTATTTGTACTGGGAATGGAATTATACCATCTGTGCTTCTTGTTTCAAATGGAATGGATTAGTCTAATATGTTGCCAAAGTAACCTCTATTAGATAAATTTATTTATTTTGAACATTAAGCATGTTTTATTTATCCGAAATAATTATCCCAAAGGAAGATTATTTTGGTCAGATTATGGATAGTCATGAATATGTTATACATTTAGTAATATCATGCTCGTAATGTGTCAGTCCCAAGAAAGACATATTACTAGACCGTTTTGGCAATCAATATTTATGAACTGTGCATAAGAATACCACTTACAAATTATTATTTAGGCAAAAGTCATAGATAGCCCCCTAAACTTTGCCACATTTTCCTCTGGGATACCTAAACCGAGGGTTGTACCTATTGGGTACCTAAACCAGTCCGAATTTGTACCACATAAATACTTTTTGCTGATGTGGCAAAAAAAGTGAAATGCACTCTCCTTGAGCGCGTGAAGTACTCTTCAACAATAATTTTTTTTTTGGTTGACAGCTTACTCTTTTAAAATATGACTTAAATAAAAAATAAAAAATAAAAAATAAATAAAAAACTAAAAGTCAAGGCAACCCGGCAATCATCTCCTCCCCTCACCCCTCTTCGTCTTCTCCATCGCTTCTCTTCTTCAATTTTTTTTTTGTTCTTTTGTTTTTTGTTTCTTTTGATTCTTTCTATAAAAATAATTTGTGAATTAGATGTTTCTTTTGATCACCATTTTCTTTATTTTTTCTAAATCTGAAAAGCACCATCACCATCACCATCTTGTTCACCGGAAAAAATGGAGACTCACCACTGTTACTGTTAGCACTCTCTTTTTTATGAAGTGTGCATTCTCAACTTTCATTGATTAACTTATATTTAGTAAGAATTTTAAAGATTGAAGAAAAGGGGAATAATTGTTGGTGGGGTGGGCGGATGGCTCCTGGGGGGTGGGGGGACGGCGGTTGGGCGTGGTGGTGCGGCGGCGGTGGGGGAGTGGTGGCGGAGATGAAAATGGTGGGGGGGGGGGAGGGCGAAGGAGATAATGGGAGTGGGGTGGGTGTGGCGACCCGGAGATGAAAGCGGGGGGGGCGCGAAAGATATGAAGGTGGAGGGGTGGTGGTGCGGCGGCCGGAGATGAAAATGGGGGGGGGGGGGGTGTTGTATAATTTATTTTTAATTATTATGATGGACCCTATTGCCACGTGTCATGTTTTCATTTGACAAAGTTGCCACGTCATGGAGAGTGTAATAAACTCTCCTAATTTTGCTGATTATTGTGAAAAAGGTACCCAATGGGATCGAATTCGGACTGGTTTAGGTACCCAATAGGTAAAACCCTCGGTTTAGGTACCCCAGAGGAAAATGTGGCAAAGTTTAGGGGGCTATCTATGACTTTTGCCTATTATTTATGTCTAAAGACTAAATAATGATATTGTGTTAAGGTATCTTCAGATGAGCCTTTTTGGATATATATGTATTTGAATTATGTATATCCGGAGTTCATCGAAATTAAAGCATATAAACATTAAATTTTTTATTGTGAAGAAAAGAGTTCAGAGTCTTCTTGTGTTAATAGAGCATATTAGTACAAACTCCATTATTGCGGATCCGCTCATGAAAGGTTGCAACCTAAAGTTTTTTTTTTATGAGCCTGTAGCTTCTATGGATGTCATTGGACTCTATGATGAACCACTTCAGTGGGAGTTTGTTGTTTTATTTATGCTTTTGACATGTTTAAGTATATTTTCTGTAATGTTTTATGAAATTTATGAATTTCTAGTGTTTAATGAAAACTCTGAAAATAAAGTATTGACTTTGTATTGTGGCTTTGCATAAGGTATAAGAAAATGATCTTGGACTATTTAAGTCATAAAGTAGGACTAGTTGGGAATAGGCATGACTGTGGTCAATTTTACATGTAATTTCCATGCTATGCATCCATACTTGATCTATGTCATTAATTTTGCTGATATTGTGACCTTTGATGGTTTAATGGCGAGATATATGTTACGAAAACCGCTTTGATCCCATAGTAGTACGACTAATGGACCAGATTGTTTAGAGATAGCAAATTTTGCGCACTACAAAATTTTTGTTATGCACAATTTTTCGGAAATATATGTGGTTCAAGTGGGAGATTGTTGGAAACTCTATATTTAATGCACTCACATATTTAATATAACTAGTTTTTGAGTTGATTCGATCAATTCCATTGCCACTGCAAAGCAAAATCATACCAAAAAAAAAAAAAAAAAAAAAGGAATTCAAAAGGATACTCTTTCATTTTCAGGAAAGAAACACTTCTTTAGTACACAATCGATGAACTGGTATAACCTTTTCTTATGCGATTGTTCTATTATATCAAATACCAACCTTGGTAGTTTTGTTATTTTTTATAATTCAACAACACATAGTTTAAACGTGAATATGATATAAGTCGATGTGTGTGTGAGTGTGGATCGAGAGATTAAATGTGAATATGAGACGTACAATTGTGTGTCAGATGTTAGTAGTTTGATATTTTAGTACTTCATGAAACATATATATATATATATATATATATATATCATCTTTTGATTCCAACTTTACTTTTTAATAACCAGAAATTACTTGATCTTAAAAAAAAAAAAAAAAAAAAAAAAGACATGAGATACAAATAACATTACTTCATCTTCATGTATGTAATGTGTAAACACCAAATTTGAAGGAAAAGTGCAAATTCAAGCTGTAGAATAAATTTACCAAAAAATAAAGATAAAGACATAGCATTTCAATTGTCAAGTAAAATCCAGCAGAAAATCTGATACACTTAAGAAATAAAGAAAATGGTACCATATGTGATTCTTAATGTAAAATAAAATTTCCTCTATCATCATCAGTAATTACTTACTTTCATCATCTTTATTTCTAAAATATTTAATAACTATTGTGATTTGCCTGAAGTAGGTAATATTCCATCCAAGTACAATATATGGATGTAATATAAATGTTATTGTTTTTTTTTTATTTGAAAAAAAAAGCTAGTAATTCCGGCGGACGATATGTATGATTATTTCACTTTAGTAATCTGAGTACTGTCAGAAGGACTGTAACACCAATTAAACATTCCTTGGACCACTTTTCGTGAACAAAATGGTAATCAAGATTAACAAATTTTTGTGAGCTCAACACTAAATTAGGCAAAATAAAATCAAACATTGAATTAAGCCTTCCATAATACAAGTGCAACTAAAATGTATCGCACATGTTAGTTAATGTTAATATAACTTTGAAGTTATTTGACTAGTCAAAGCAAGTACATAAATGTATGGTATTGATGAATCAAAAAAATCACTCCAGGGACTTAGACATGATTTACCCAAAACAACAAATTTTATGAAAAAGGAACATGATAAACTACACCTTTTGAGCAATATATAAATATCTAACGAAATAATCAATTTAGTAAAAGGAATATTACCTGTAACAGTAAACAATATGTTCCTTTTGAGCATGAATATATACGTACTTGTGTTTGAAAATTCATAGGCCTATTCCACTACTAAAAAATCCTGATTTACCTACGGAATTTACCGAGGGACGTCCATCGGTAACCAGGATTTACCGAGGGACGCCATCAGTACTAGTCTTGTGGTAATTTGACCCTGGTAAATAATACCGAGGGACACTCTCGGCAAATACCGATGGAGACCCTCACACATCCCTCGTACTTCCCTTCCCTCACATTCATGCAAAATTAAATATACCGAGGGACGAACCCTCGGTACTTAAGAAATATATA
>NC_081347.1:59738771-59803555 GCF_029784015.1 Lycium ferocissimum
TAAGGAAAAGGAAAGGGCCCCCACACAGTCCAAAGGGTGGGGAATCTTTTGTGGGTTGAAAACCGGGACTAGAATTGTACTTGTTGACATCAATAAAAATCTATTTGCATATCTTACTAATTTGTGCCTAAATTTGTTTAACATGAATTTTTTCTTGACAGAAACAGGTAAATTTCCTTACTTGTGTGTATACGATAGCCCCAGTGGCCATGAGTTGAATATTGTTAAGAATTTTTGTCCATAACCTAGGATTAACTTTTTAATGATGCCAAAAGGGAGAATATTAAAAAACGTGCTAACCAGCTCTAGTTTTATGACTTATATTCCAACATGATAATTGTCAAGCACAAGTCGAAGATGTAAGTGTTTGGAGCAGGTTGAAACATGGTACATGAGCACAGATAGTCACAGAGTTTGTCATCATCACAAAGGGGGAATTTGTTGGCATCAACTAGATTGATGAATATATGAGTTTTGATAATTGACAAAAGATCACATTGATTGGTACCGTGAAGAAGACAAACTAGGTCTAGATACATATGAGAATGCACAAGAATGATTGAATAAAGCTAGACATCCGATGAATAAAAGGTAGTTCTCAGAACGACCGTTTGGTTGTTATTGCATTTTTGACTGATTTACTTTGTTAACCCTTCCTCGAGCCCTGTTAGTATGATTTTGACCCGCGGGAATGAGTGGTATGGTTCCCGAGATAGTCGGGCGAGTTTTATGATGACTTATGTGAAATGAAACCTTAAAGTGAAAAGCGGTAGACCAATAGTTGACTTTTGGGTAAATGGACCTTTTTTGGAATTCGTAAGGTCCCAGAGAGTCGATTATGGCTTGGTGGGGTGGTTGGTTCGGTTCCCGAGGCATTTCGGGTACTTGGTTGGAAACTTGATTCTAGCCGTTTGGGGGTTGATTTGGTCAATTAGACCTCTGTTGGAAATTTTGAGGCCACGACTGAGTTCGTAGCGTGTTTTAAGTGTGTTTGCATATCTGTTTTGTGTCCGAGAGGCCTAGGGTTGATGTCGGGATTTTGGGATGGACTTTGTGACAAAACAAAAAATCTGGTGTCTGGTGTTCTTGCCATGGAGAGCCCAGTAGCTCCATAGCGGCCCAACCACGAGTCCTTCGCTATGGCGAGTGTCTTCCTTTTTATGAGTTCGCCATGGCGGGAAGTCTTATCGCTGTATGGACCATGGTGAACCTTTCCATTGCCGTGGCGAGATGACGGGATCAGTTCTTATTTTAAATCCCTAAGTCCGAATAATTAGTTCCCTACACCTAAGAACCTTATATAAGAGCAATGAGGGAGATTCTTGAAGAACTTCTTGGGGTAAGTTCTTGTCTCCCTAATCTTGTATTCCTTTTCTACTTAAGTCGTCCATGGTAGTTCTTGTATGAATTTTGGGAAGAAGGGTGTCTATAAACCCTAAGTTTGATTTTAAACCCCTTTTAATAAATTTGAGTAGGGTAAATTCTGATTTCTAATACTTAATCAAAGGATTGTTAGTTTCTAGGCTTGAATCTTCTTTTGAGTTCTTAAATCACATCCTAGAAATAAGGTTCCATACTTAGTTTGGGGGTTTTGGTTGATTTGTTGAAATTGAGGTACCATTTGGGATTAGAACTTCATGTGATTAAGGATATTGACTAATGAGACTTTGGGAAAGGTAACTTCACCCTTAATTTTTCGTTTTGCCCTCGTGACTCGTTAGGGGTATTTGGGTATTTTGATTAACTTTTCCCGAATCGATTCTTCTTCCGATTAGTTGGTTTATTGTAGTCATTTTCTTACTTAGCATTGCTAATTGTTAGACTACGAGCGATCCGAGGGACTTCGAAAGGGCAAGGCTCAGATTTGGCAGTTCGTGGCACCAGCTCGGCATCGAGGTAGGTTACGACTTACCTTTTGGTTAGACTCCAATTAGTGAAACATATGTGGGAGTTATAAATTGACAGGGAAAGCATGCTAGGCCTTCGGGTATCAAGTTGGGATGGAATTCTATTAGGTTGTTGTTGTTGATTGTGGCTTGTTGCCATGTTATTGTGATTAGGCTTGTTATTTTAATTGTTGTGTTGTGATACGTGTTGCACTCATTTCTCTCTTGTTGTGTCATTTATTATGAGAAAGAAAGGATAATGAGATTAGGCCTGAATCGTGTTGTATAATTATGATAATACACGGTTGAAATCTTGATTATGATTTACTGTTGATGATGATATCATGCATGGCATACATTCTCATTTCACATGTATATTGATATCGAATTATGACTTGGTACTGATGATGACTAGTGAGAAAATGGAGCACTTTGGTGACACAAGACTTAGTTGTGAGGTGTACTTGCTATATTTGGAAGTAAAGGGTGTCATAGACTTTCTATGTTGATTGAACTGGTTCGTCGATTAATTCCATGGTTGAGTATTATGCATTCATTCTCATTCCTCATGCTTACATCTGTGTTGATGTTCCAAATTGGGGTTTCTATACTTGAACCATATTTGAATACTCATTTTGTGTACAATATATATATACACACACACACACACATGTATATAACGCACATCTAACAGGGGGTGAGGATATGGCCTATCTTCAGGATATGTATAAGGCACATTTGACAGGGGGTGAGAATGTGACCTATTATGTGAACTCGTGATACGAGGTCTATTCCGAAGTGAGTGGTACATGGACGCCATGGGTCCCCCGCGGGTTATGACTATTGTGTGATCCATGCCTTTAGCATGTGTGTACAGATTTGAGGTATTTGGCTAGTGCATTGCATTGTATTGCATTGCACATCATTAAATTTTATCCTGCATCATCATATGACTCTTTATTTCTGATTTGGTATGGTTTGTTTGTACCATTGTTGAGGCATAGATCTGATTATGGACTGGACCAATTGTAGATTAGTGACTTTGCCTAGGTTCAGAACTTGGACTTGTGATTATAGTTTTGACATTATTGAGACTCGACAGACTTGTGATTTAGAAGCTTTACCTAGGCTTATGACTTGGAAAGCAAGTTTCTATATGACGTATGTGTGGGTGGAAGTCCTTGATTATTATGATAATGTGATTTGTGAGTATGCTTGATTGCTTATCTGCCTACTTGTTGATTTCTTTCTTCATATGTGTGAACTAATTATTGTCGGCCTATGATACCTACCAGTACTTATTGTTTGTACTGATGCTACTCTTGATGTACTCTTCTTTGAGTGCAGAGTCTGTTACTAGTTCTGGTTTTCGTCCTCGAGAGTGATCCGAGTCTACTTGACAGAGATTCCAGGGTAAGCTTTTGGGCTAGATCCGCAACCCGAAAACTCTTCTTTGTATTTAATTGTCTACTTTGTATTTTTGAGACAGTATTGATATTTGAGATTTGTACTTCCTATCAGACTTGTATCTATGTAATAATGGGTTTTGTACTAGTCTAGAACAAATTTTGGGGTTATTATTACTTCTGCACTTATCATTTATATAAATTGAACCTTTTAGCTAAATCATTGTTTATTTCCGCATAATTCTTATAAATGACTATTCGCCTACCTGGGCGGAACAGTGTAGGTGTCATCACGATTCACGAATTGGGTCGTGACAAGTTCCAAACACAAGAGACTAGTTGTCTAAATGAGTTAGAATGTAGTGCACATTGATCAAGTCCAAAAAACTGATCACAGAAATAGTTCAGAGACAGTTGCAAGTAATGCACACGAATCAGGTTCACAGATATGTTCCATTAGGTACAAGCAAGCACAGAGGTGAAGAAGATGTCCTTGCCGGGCACAGAAATGTTTAAGATATAGCAGAAGTGATATATGAATAAGAAAACTGAACAAGCCAGCAAAGGGAGAGAAGATGACTTAGTGGAAGAAGCAGTTCATTGAAGAAATAGAAAAAGTATGCAAGTTGTTCTATACAAAAGAGTAAGATATTCTATACAAATGAGTCATCATGTACAGGGGATGAATGATCACAGGTCATCAGGTGCATTGGTTGAATGACCCAGCAGTGAGGAGAGGTGAAGTGACTCAGAAGACAATGTTCAGAAGGAAGAAATTGTTCAGCTAAAAAGTTTATAGATAAAACATGTGTATCAGGTTAATAGAACAACCAGGTTTGCAAACATGTTCCATCACAGAGCAAGAACAAAATCAGAAGTCAAAGAGTGAGTCAAGGTTGAAAACATGATTTATTCCAACAATGAATAAATTCGTGTGAAGAAGACAGACACAGAGCAGCACAGATCAATGAAACAGGTATGTCAACATGTTCCATCATCTATACTAAAAGTAGACTCAAGAAGAAGTCAGAAGTATGAACGAGAAAGAGATGATGAAACAGGTTTATGAACATATTCTATCTCAAACACTGCAGAGATTCAGAGGCAGATGAACTAGGTGAATGAACAGGTTTGTAAACATGTTCCGGACAAGTCCTACAATAACTAGGATTTGCAGAATTATGGAAAGAACTTAGCGGTCAAGTATGAAAGACTCCTTGCCATATTTGTAGGGATTGGTAAGCATTCTACATGTATTAGAAGTAGAATCACCAAGGCAAGAATCCAAATACTACACAAACCCTATTACATGTCATTGACCGACTAGGACAGGTTTTGTGGTAACCGAGCACGAGCATCAAGAGCTATATATATATCTAGGTCTTTCCAAGAAGAAGTTTGTGTGCCCATAAAGAGAGAGTTCAGATAATGGTGCTATCAAAAGATATATTCAAAAGATATTCAAAAATCCAGGGTTGCGTCCCTATTACACAGAGAATGACCGATGGAGCTGTTTTACCTAATAATGTTTCCCAATACTAAAGTCTAGATTTGTGTATTAGATTTGTGTTATCAAGTGTATCTTCATCAGCTCATTATAGAAACATTAAAATAGATACAAACAATTGTAACTCCAAGTAGGAAGTTTACTACTTGGAGATAGCTTGCTAGTCGAGTTTGGGTAGCAAGGCCGTTGTAGGATTAGGTGCAAGTAGTGTGTAACTAAATGCAAGCTGGCTCCCGCCTGTAGTGAAGTTGTTGAGGAAATCCTACAGATCTGTAGGTCGAGATTTTTATCACCTTTTGAGCCGAGTGGTTTCCACATAAATATTGTGTGTCCTTTACTTGCCTGCAGTTTATTATTCTGCACAAACGCTAGCATAGAGCAGGTACAGTAACGTATTCCATCCTCAGGCGAAAATTGGTTACTCATATGATAGGAAGTAGGTCGTGAAACCTAACGTACTTGTTATGATGCATTTGCATGGTGTACGCATATCCATTTCATACATTCATGATATTATTACCAGCAGTTTGATGAGAAACGGAAAAGGGGCCTCAAGGGCCGGATACTGGATATGGTACATGGAAAGAGTGATGATGATGATATTACAACCAAGAGCTGGGACCCGATGGGTAATGATTCTGGGTGGGTATATGGACCTCATGAGTCCCCCATGGGTCACGTGAAACCTACTACAGGAGCGTGTGTATACCGGGTGCATATGATCATTTCATAGCATACATTTCATTTGCATTGCATACTATTTACACTTATTGATGTGATTTCATGCCATATGTGTTTTGGATGATATAAAGATGTAATCTTTATGGTTTATTCGTTCTAAAGGATAGAAAGACTGAATCATTGCTAATACAAGGCCTTAAAAAGTGTAAAGGTTGGATCTTTATAAGTAAATTGGCTTAATTTGATGGAAAGGTGAAATCTTTGTGGGTTTAGATGCCCAATTTGGGTAAGGTTGGAACTTTATGGCTATATTTGTCCTAATTGAAGTAAAGTTAGAAACTTTAAGATAATCCTTGAAAAGTAATGAGCTTTATGACTTGGTTTGGTTGTAGAACATTTACTTTAATAATTGAATTTCATATAAACTATAGACTTTAACTAAATAAGCAAGAACAGATGTATCAGAAGTACCAACCCTCGCCATCGCTATAGTTTAGGGTCGGTCAAGGATGATGCTGGGTACACGTGCTTCTCGTACTCACTTTACACTTGCTACACCTTTTATGTGCAATTACAGATCTGGGCATGAGTTCAGCATCCTGGTTTAATGATTGTCGTAGAGCACTATCTTGGAGTCCAGACTGAGCTACTGAGGCCTTCCTAGCACCATATTCCTCTCTATCCTTACTTTTTGTCTTTCTTATTTCGGATGGTGTTGTAGTAGTATTTCAGACTTGTAATTGTATTTTAGAAAGCTCTTGTACTTGTGACTTCAGGTTTTGGGGAGTGTTGTCTTAGACTTACTTTCATCAATCAATGATTGGACCATGCAAACTAGAAATGCTTTTTCTTGGCTAAAGAAAGAGATCACTCAATCTATTTCCGTATCGCTCATGATATATATCAACACTCGGACATCCATTGCAAGTGCATATCCCATTATACATCTGCCCGCCAGCAGCGGAGGGGGTTCGATTTATACGCGATGTGGCGAAAAAGACTGATTCAACGAGATATGCCAATACTATTATGAAAAATGCTATAATCCTTGAGCGAATTGTTAGATCTTTCAGTGCTGTTCTAGCTCTTGCCTGTGGGCGTTTTCTAGCTGATGCTAGAAGGACGTACCCCGAGGATAGAAGCTAGAGAACCTAAGTCTAAAGAAGAGTCTTGGTTCGAAGTATAGGGAGAGAAGGAGACCACTGAAAAGTTATTAAGACTATTTCAGTACTTTGGGTGTTCCTTTAATTTTCGCATTTACTTATGTTTTGCATTGATTCGGTTTGGGGTTCGCCTAAGAGTAAGGGTAAGGGTAAGTGCCCTCACGACACAAATAGGATTTTCGGTCGTGACACAATTAGGAATTTTTTATCACATATGAGTATACGACTATGTCCTCTTTCGTGCCTCTTTCGAATTTCCCAAGCTCAATCATTCGTGCCTCTTTCAAATTTTTTTATTTAAAAATGTCCTTGCCGCCATCCGATTGTATGGCATGGGACCTTACTTGACAATAGTTAGACGGAACGTGTTGTCTTGTTAACAGCTGAAAAGTTTGGGCTACTTTATTAAGTGAGAAAACGTATTAACTACCTTTAATCTTATTAAGAGATACTGGTCTCTTGGTTTGGAGACTGAGGGGATGTCTTAGTCTCAATAGTAGGATAGAAATGACGTAAAGTCTTGTTGGTGATCAATAAAGCTTTCTTTTAACCAAAAAAAGAAGAGACATAGTGGTCAAAAGAACACCTGAACTATCAATTTTTCGTGAGTTTCTTACCTGAACTATTATGTGTGCAAGTTTCCTACCTGAAATATTATCAATTATTTATCAAAACACACCTCAACTATCGCATTGTTCACTTTTCCTACCCAATTGATTCAGGTAGGAAACTCGCGAAAAAGTATAGTATAATAAACTAAAGGAATATTATATTTATATTATTGTTTACCCCTTAAAAAAGTAACAATTGAATTTATACGCGGTTAAAGGATACGTGATGTGATCGGTTGATAAAGCAATGAAATAAGCAATAACAAGCAAAGATTCGTAAAGAGCAATAAAAGAGATAGCCTTGATTGATAATTGAGGAATACGGCCAGTTGGTCCGGTTTGGAGCCTTTCTGTCCGAACCCGAGCCAATTTTAAGAGACTATGAATAGCTTTAGTGATTACAGGTCTGAAAGTGTGAAATATGTATGTAAAACGAGAATCTGATCCCCTAATGAGAGGAGCCACCTCTGTATTTATAGTACAAAAGTTAGAGCTATACATGGATATTACTAAAAATCTGAAACTTTTTATTTTTATAAAACCCGTTTTTTTAAAAATATATTCTCGAAAATTGGATATTTTAGTTATTCTATGTGGTGTCTATGTGGTGCCTACGTGGCAATTTTTTAAAAAAACAATCTGGAAAGTTAATTTTTTTTAAAACAAAACTTTTATTAAAACCCTATTCTTAAAATATATTCTTGAAAATTGGATATTTTAGTTAAAAAATGAAAATGATTTTTTTTAAAAATCTATTTTTCAATTTAAAAAAAAAATTAATCTAGATTTTAAAAAAAATTGGGACACTTTCTTTTGTTAAAAATATATATATATATATATTTTACAATTTTCTAGGTTTTTTAACTAAAATATCCAATTTTCAAGAATATGTTTAAGAATCCGGGTTTTAATAAAAGTTTTGTTTTAAAAAAAAAATTAATTTTTTAGATTGTTTTTTAAAATATTGTCACGTAGGCACCACATAGAATAAGTTAAATGCCATGTGGCGTCCATGTCACCCAATTCCAATGACTAGACTTGCTTATGTGGGAATATATTAGAAATGAGGGGTATTTTTAAAACTTTGCTAACCGTAGGCGTATATTTGGCCCCAGCTTGAAACGAGAGGGGTATATTTGACTATTTTAGCTAACGGAGGGCAAAGTTAGCCAATAGACTAAAGTAGAGGGGTATATTTGACCCTTTTTCCTATCCTAAATTCAAAAAAAATACTCCCTCCGTCCCATAATTAGTGTCACCTTAGCCAAAAATATGCATATTAAGAAATAAATAATGCAATGTGGAATTTACTAAATTACCCCTATATAACGAAAATAAATTACTTTTTTCTCTTGATTAGAGCATGCACAAGTAGTAAACCTTTTGACATTGAGAATCCAACAATAACAAGTTACTATGTGACTTTTTCAATCATCATTTAGAAGTTACTTTAACTTGTAGTTTTTTTGTAAGGGTAGAGTTGGAAAAACTAGTCAATTTATGTCTTGGTTTCCTAGGATGACACTTATTATGATACAATTTTTTTTGCTAAGGTGACACTTATTATGGGACGGAGGGAATATTTTATAGGGAAAGTTCAAATATGTCATCGAACTATTCGAAATGGCCTATTTATGTTACTCGTTAATAGTTGAGTCTATTTATGCCATAGTCATGACATGAATTAGCCATTTCGGTCACGACAATGGCATAAATAGGCAAAACTATTAATGAGTTGTATGAATGAGCCATTTTGGATAGTTCGATGGCACATTTGTGTTTTTTGCCCCTATTTTCTATCCTATCCTCCTTCTTCGCTTTGAATGACGGTGTTTATACAACAATGAATTCTTTAAAAAAAAATTGAGATGTGTGATTTAAAATAAACTATTAACGCATGTAATTTTAAAAATGACATAATTATATATTATTTATATATATAAAATCTCACAAAATGGGGTTTAGGGAGGGTTGTATGTATAGAGGTCTTATCTCTACTTTTGTGGGGTAGAGAAGTTGTTTTCAATAGACTTTTGGCTCAAAAGAAATCAAACAGGATTAAAAGTAAAATAACGACAGGTAAGTAGCTAAATAAACAATGCAAATGAAGAAAGAAGTGTTACACAAAAAATGAGATACAGGGAGTATTCTGTAAATAAATCTTAATAAAACTCTAGTACTACCTTATTAACCTGAGAACAACTCCAATTATGGTAGCGAAATTACACTATTTTTTCATGGTATAACTTATTTTTTTTTCTTTTCTTTTCTTTTTTTTTGTTGGAAGAGAGGATTCACACCAATAGTTACACTATTTTTCATGGTTTGTATCTAGATGAATATTTATTACACTAAACCATATCAAACAATGAATATTTATTACACTAAACCATATCAAACTTATTATGATTAAGTAATTTAAAAAGGTGTGAGGATTTATATATTAATATCATGATTAAGTGATAGAAAGTCCGTGTAAACACATTATCCACTCATTGAGTGAATTACTCAGAAAGTCACTAAAATATTGAAAATTATTTAAAATGTCTTTTTTTTCATGTGACAAAAAAATACTTATTTTTATTTATATCACTTTAAAAATCACTCTATCAGGAACTTGTATAATATCCAAGAGTAAGGGTCAAAAACATACCTCAAGTATTACTTTCGTTTTTTAGTTTCTTACCTGAACTATTATGTGCGAGAGTTTCTACCCAAACTATCACCAACTATTTAGCAAAACAAGCCTCAACTATCAATTGTTCACTTTTCCTACCTCAACTATCAGGTAGGAAAATTGAACAACTAATAGTTGAGGTGTATTTTGCTAACTAGTTGATGAAAGTTTAGTTAGAAAACTCTCATACCTGGAAACAAAAAAAAAATGATACTTGAGGTTTTGACCCTTATCTTAGTATCCAACAAACAAAAACTTATGTGACATTTTATTTAGTCCAAAAGAAAAGGGTGGGTCTATGATAGTCTACAAACGAGAAAACGAATAAAAAATAAAAAAATGAATGAATGCTTATGTTTGGGATGGGGTTAAATAATTCCTCGAGCAGCTTTGGTTCTTTAATTTTTTTTTTCTTTTCAAAAGTGAGTATTCTTTTGTTGAATATTAACAACCTTTAGCGGTTATATTTAACGGATTTTTTTTTAGAAAAATAGAGATTTAACCAGAAATATAAAATCACCGTCAAATCTCATAGACAGCAACACTTAAACCTGCATTAAACACCAAACATAGAAATTCTAGTAGAAAGTGTATCTCCAAAAACAACAACAAATACAAGAAATAAATAAAAAATAACATCAACTACTAAAAATGCACTTCCAAAGGTGAGTTATTCCCAAGTGTCTTCAAATTTTAACAATCATAGTTTATCAAAATTTGATGGATGGAAAAAGTGCCGACTTTTGACAAATTTAACAAAATTATCCAAAGATAATATTTAAGACGTATTTTTATATTTATCCCAATCTTGAGGGACCATTTCTTTCATTTCCTCGTTTACAAACTCTTCTATTTTTTTAGCTTCTTCCCAAAAGCTTCTTCAATTTGGATTCTCTGTCCCAATTGGGAAAGTAAAGCACAGATAAAGAAAGCAATTGATAGTGAAATAACTCGTTGGTTTAGTCATATCAATTACTCATGTTTGGGTAATTTTAGTAACGCCTTCAAAAAGTACAGGACAAATTCATGTATCCCAAAAATGAATGGTTGTTGCTTTAAAAAACTGCAATTATTTAAAGCCATTGTTATTTCAAATTTTATGAAAGTAATGTTCTTTCTACTTTAGAAAAAAAAAAAGAGAAATCTAGCTTCAAAATTAGAGAAGCACATCAATCTATATATGATGTTGATCTTCAAGATTAGATTGGACACTGCTAGCCCTTAATTTAGAATTTAATTAAAGTTAGAGGTGGTAAAATTAGCCATAAAAGTATGACCCATCCAACAGGCATTGGTTTGGGCAGGTCAATAGCTCGCCCAATTTTAACTCAATTTATTTTGACCTGCCCAATTCAGTCCATTTAAAAACTGGTTGATATGTAGCCCAAATTGACTCATTTTGTCAAAATATTTTTAAATTATTTTTTTATTTGATATATTATATATTATATGAATAATAAAGAGAAAATATATTTATTAGGTACTTAAATAAATTATAAAATAATATTTTAAAAAAAAACTTAGTTAGAATTGGGAGGGTTGGGTTATTATCCATTTTAGTCCAACTCAGTACAACCCAAGTAATTCTAGGGTGGGTCATTGACCGACTCAAACCCATTTTGACCCATTCAAATTCAATCCAACCTGCTCATTTAACACCCCTAAATAAGTTCCTAACTCGTAACAATTCCTTCTTTTGCATGGTATACATGGAAACACACTTAAAAGAATTTAATAATTAAGTTGGTCTTTCTCTCCCATCTTTTCCTTAATTAAGACGATTATGGGTTGTCAAGAACGATCAAGATAAATAGATAGTTGATCAAATCTAGTGTGAATCTCATATGAGTAGTGGAAGTAGGTGCCTCTTTCAAGATTCCGTTATCTATAATCTAGTGAAGATGATCAAATTGGTCTTGCGAACACTTGTGACTTATGTATATACTTCATTCGTTTCAACTTATGTGTTTTATTTTCCTTTTAGTCTGTTTAAAAAGAATGTCACATTTTATAGTTAGAGTAACTCGTTAAATCTAGCATTTTTCACGGGCATATTTTAAATCGCAAGATTTCAAAGAGGATTTTAGTACATTGCATATAGCTTTAGTTTAAGATCATAAAATCCAAAATTCTTATTTACTTTCTTAAATTTCGTGTCCGTTCAAACTAAGACACATAAATTCAAAAGGAGAGAGTAAGATTTTAGAGAATTGAAAAGCTAAGAACTAACAAAAACGATATTGATGAAAAGGCAAGAAATACATTCTTAATTATATCAATTGAAAAAGTAAATTATCGCAACCTATTCTTTAAGTAAATGAATATATGGCAGAATAAAAGTATAAGGTGCGATAATCCACTCAACGAAGTTACCTTTTCAATTGATATATAAAAGAATTTCTTTCCTTTTCATCAATATCACTTTTACTAGTTCTTAGCTTTTCAATTCTCTAAAATCATTCTCCCTTCTTTTCAATTTATGTGTTTAGTTTAAATGGACACGAAATTTAAGAAAGTAAAACAACCAAGAGTCGTGACAGATATCAGATGAGACAATACAGAAAGATATATTTTTAAAGAGTTTGGTATACATAACAAAGCAGAATTAAAACATAAACAATAGTCTAGAAGGTTCACTCGGTCAAGTTAAGATATCGGATGAAGGTCACAATGTGACAGACTGAGTGGTTGTAAAGTACATCCTTTATATGATTCTTTAGTATCCCCCCCCCCCCCCCCCTTGGACGAAACTCAACACGCTCTGAATATGCCAAATAAGACAATTTGCTTGTCTTCCAGAAGACATCCTTGCATACTTGCGGCAATTGGCTTCCTTTTTGTTTGAGTTAGAACAATCCCTAGCAACTCTCTTCTCTTACTTTCCAACAATTCCTCTATTTCTTTTATTGCTTCTTCTTTAGAGATTGTTCCTTCACTCCATATTAATAATATCGACACTATATTTTTTGGTAACCTCTCTGTTTCTTCTCTCTCCAAGAGAACGTTAGAGAGGATCAAGTATTAGTATGGTAAATTAATCAAATAGTATTGTATCTTTAGGAAAATATTCCTTCTAACTATGTAATAGTAAGATACATTTCGAAGGATAGGGGCCAACAACAAACACTCATCTACATGCTTAAAGCTAAGGCTTAATCCCATTCCAATTTTCAAGCGTTATACCTTTCTTCTAAGCTTCTTTGGGTGTTTTATTTGTTATATTTAATTCTCATTAGTGAAAATTCTGGCTCTACCTACCTCCCACCAATAAATTTACCATTACTCTGCGCGTCTCTTTAGGCAGATGGAAAGAAATTAATCACCTAATACTTTATTTCTATCAAAATTGGAATCCTAATCTCCAAGATTTTCACCTATACTTCATTGATGCTAAGCCAAACCCTCCGACAGATCTCGATTACAGGACAATGATTATCTACTAGGAGTGGTAAAATTAGCCCATGAAAAGATGATCGTTCTAATCAGTTTAAGTTTTGACCCTCCCATTTCTTCTTGGTTTCTTCCGTGTTTTCTTCATTACATTTTAATTCTCATTAGTGAAAATTTTGGCTCAGCCTACCTCCCACCAGTAAATGTACTAGGACTCTGCGCGTCTCATATAGGATGGAAAGAAATTAATCACCTAATATTTTATGTCTATCAAAATTGGAATCCTAATCTCCAAGATTTTCACCTATACTTCATTAATGCTAAGCCAAACCCTCCAACAGATCTCGATTACAGGACAATGATTATCTACTAGGAGTGGTAAAATTTGCCCATGAAATTATGATCGTCCTAATCAGTTTAATTTTTGACCCTCTCATTTATTAGCTAAGCCCATTTAACCCCGCCAAACTGGGTTCTTAATCTTCTCTTAAGCTCATTTATCGAAGCTAAGTCATTACTAGAGAAAGCAATGATCACCCTTTAAAAATTTGGGCTGATATGTACGTAGTACAAATTAGCTCATGAGATACCTTATCAAAATATTCTTAATTTTTTTTTTTTTTTTTTTTTTTTTTTTTTTGAGATGTATCATATAGCCATAATAAATATTTTCTTTTTATTAGCTAGGTAAACAAATTATAACAAAACAAAGCAAGAAATAAAAAATTAGTAATAATTGGATTGAGTTATGGCCAATTCTTATCCCATTTCAATCCAAATAAATGACCCATCCATTTATTAACACAATCTATTTTGACCCACCTAAATTCAAATCCGGCCATTTGACATCCCTATTATCTACCATCACATGAGTAATGTTTGGTGGCAAAAGCAAAGAATAAGTAGTTTTAGAAAGGAACATTACCTTGTAGGATTGTAGATCATTAAGGAATCGTCCCACCATCATGGTACAATGCACTCATTTCACAACTCTCTAACACATTCTTTAATAATTTTGGTCCAACAAAATATTGTGTTGTGAGAACAACGCATCTGACACTAATAGTTACACTGGCCACAGACAAGTACTCTTCAATGCTTGATGTTGTCTAACTTCTCCACCACTCTAATTCTACCAGCATATTCTTTAACAAATCAAGACTCTATACCAAAGACATATGGTTCTAATCAATTTAAAAATAGGGGAAAAAGTGTATCATGGGGTAATGAAAGTATAAGGGTGTATTTGTTGTGAGGAAAATATTTTCCAATTTCCGACCGAATACATACCAAAAAATATTTTCCCCAAAATAAAAACTTGTTTGGTAAAACTTCCAAAGTCTGCTTATTTTGAAAAGTGTTTTTCTCAAAAGTATTTTCCGCAAAAATACTTTTGGAGAGTAACAAATTGTGTTTGGTTAATCAATATGAAAATCACTTTTGCAAATGTTAGTCCAGTAATTTATGCTTGATCAAGGTTCCAAAAGTGCGTATGGAAAAAATTCACTTTTTCATCTTATGAAAAACGGCTTCTACTCTAGCTCACAAGCTTATCTTTTTACCTAAAAGCTTGGCCAAACATCTCAACTTGTTAAAATAAATATTTTCTTTTTTAAAGAAAACACTTTTAACTTCCTCAGAAGCTTGACCTGTTGGCCAAATAGGCCATAAATCATGTAAGGAAAAGCATTATCCAGAAGGCTTTTGTCATACCAAACACACCCTAACAGCCATATTTTTTCCATACCAAGTTTATAAGGTGATCTTTGATGCATTGACCTCCCGTAATATTTGCTTTTGCTGCAAGCTCCTCTATAGTTTTGTAGAGTGTTGAGAAGAAAATCTTTACCCTCTCTGAATGGTAACGCACAGTTAAGTAATTACCGTCCAACCTGTAAATGTTAAAAAATTGCACAATATGGCCTCTTTTGAGGCTACTCGTTAAACCTCGTTAGCCCAATGAGCTAAATTCCGCCTTAAATTTAAATGCAATTTTTTGCGCGGATTGCCCTTATTTTGGAGCGGTCTTTAATTTGTGCCCCTCAAATTGGTGGTCTTTAATATTTTCCCTTCGTTTAACACTCAGAGGTCTTGGGTTCTAACTCAGGCTCAGTAAAATAATAATAATAATAATAATAATTTGCAAGTCATAAGTTGGGATTCACAGGGCAGAAGTTGGGATTCGTAAGGCATAAGTTGGACGGCAGAAGTTGGACCCCAACTTATGCCTTAAGTAAGGCAAACTTTTGCCCAAAATTAGGCATTAAGGCAGAGGTTTGCGAAATTCCAGCAAAATAATATATATTTTTTTTTGCCAGATTTGAAACCCAACTTATGCTCTGCGAATCCCAGCTTATGCCTTGCGAATTTTTCTTTTAATTTTTGACTGAACGGGGGTTCGAACCTGGAACCAAGAGGCATATAGCGAAGGACAAATTTTAAAGACCACTGATTTGAGAGGCAAAAATTAAAGACCACCCCCAACGAACGAAGGGAAATCCTGCAAATTGCCCATTTAAATGTGGTTTGATGAATTTTTCTTTTTTCTCAAACAAATTTAGCCCACCAAATTAATTGGGAAAGAAATCTTTTTTTTTTTTGCGCGATTTCCCTTCATTTGGGGTGGTCTTTAATTTTTGTCCAATCGGTGGTCTTTAAGTTTTGCCCTTCACCTAATACTCCCAAGGTTGTCGTTTGAACACCAACTCGACAAAAAAAAAAAAAAAAAAAAGAGTTCGCAAGGCAGAAGTTGCATTTTGCCTTAAGGCGCAATTTTGCAAATTTGTCCATACAAATTGCTTAACTAGGACTTGCATGCAGAAATTTGTACCCCGCCTACGTGCAAATTCCGCCGTAAGGCCCAAATTATACCTTAAGGGTGAAAGTTAAAGACCATCATTTTGAGGTACAAAAATTAAAGACCACTCCTAGCGAAGGAAAATCCTGCGAATTGCCCAAAAGAATTTAAATAGTGAGCCTAAGAAAGTCAATTTGTGCAGGCAATTCACAGGAATGCCCTTATTTTGGGGTGGTCTTTAATTTTTCCCTTCGCCTAATACCACGAGGTTTAAGGTTCAAACCTTGGCTCAGTCAAAAAAAAAAAAAAACTGCAAGGCATAGTTTTGTTGCAAAATTAGGCCTTCAAAATTCTGCTTTAAGACAGAGTTTAAAAGCAAAATTCGACTTCCGAATCCAAACCACCGCCTTGCGAAATTCCTTTTTTTTTTTTTTTTTTTTTTTGAGTCAAGGTGGCTTCGAAACCGTAACCCACCGTATTGTGCAAGACAAAAAATCAAAGACCACCAATTTGAAAGGAAAAAATTAAAGACCAACCCAAAAGAAGGACAATCCGCGCAAAAAAATGATTTGTGCAAATCCTCCAAGCCCAACTGCCGCTTATGAAAAATGGGGGAAAATTCACAAGTAGTCATTTTTCTAATTCATGTAATTATATAATAGTCACTGCACGGGAGCTTTAATTTCAACAAATGAGCTTTCAAAATACTATCATGAAGTTTCAGTTGTAGAAGTTGAAATTTCTGAACGACAACTATTACGTAACCAGGAAATTTGTCGCGCTTCACGCGATTGTGAGAGACACCAATAAAATACAAAATAATTATTAATGAATTTAGTTAAAACAAATTCAACTATATGAAGAAGAAAGTTAATTATATATATTAATAAAATCACAATATAAATATTTAGGATAATTAGAGCATAAATAAATCACATTTTTTATTGTCAAATATTCTTTAAAAATAAAAAGATCATTTGTAGGAATTTTTTCTCATATACTTTGTGTGGTGGTGGTCAATACACTTCATCTAATATAATCATTCATGTATCTAAGGACTCGATTACTTTTTCCTGCTTTAATTAGATTGTATAACTTTTATTCTTTGAAAATTTCTTCCATTCAAGTAATAGAGAATGCGGGAAAAAAAAGTAATGGAACCAAAAAAAAGGAAGGAAAAGAGAAAAGCAAACTTTCAATTCCCTTTTATGTTTTTCCTTTCATTATTCTCCCACTCAATTGACTTCCTCCCTATCCTTCGTTAATCTGCCACTTCCTTTATTAGTTTCCTCTTTTTCCTTTTAATATTTTCCTCCCTTTTCCTACGGTGTCGTCTGACAAAGAGACTGTGTTCCCTTGACCATACCTACAGTTACAAATCTCTACTTTCTTCCCCTAATTCACCATAAAATATACCAAAAAAAAATAAAAAATTAATGCTTTTAGCACTCGTCTTATAAATAAAGAAAAGTAACTCTTTCAAAAAAAGAAATATATCCAAGTTCCAAAAAAGCAAATAGCCCAAAAAGCAAAAGATAACAGAGTATCTCAAAAAAAAATTAGGACACGCAGTCGATATATGACAACATCATATCTCATCGTGAAAGAAGATGGTATTATAGTAGGGATACTTAAAATTTAAATGAAAATCGATTAAAATAGGAGGATAAAAATTAGCATACCTCATGTGTAATGCAAATACTGCCATTTGACAACCAAGATTATTGACCTGTATGTGCATTATAAAAAAAGATTACACATTGAAAAGAGGGTGAAGTTTAATAAGGTGGAAGATTGAAGGGAGAAGATATGTACCAAAATCATATCGAAATAGCACTTCATTACAAAAAAGTTAAGGGCATGGACTCTATATATGATAACATCGTATTTCATCGTGAAAGAAGAAAATATTATAGAAAAAACAATTAAAAAATTTATGAAAATCAAGTAAAATAGGAGGATTAAAAAATAACACACCTCATGAGTAATTGCGACCAGTTGTGAAACATTCAATTGGACTCTGAAGTAGAATGCAAAATTTGAAGGCCGTTGGGGACTTCTTTTTTCCTAATAGAAAGTGAATTCTGAAAGACTTCTAATAAGTAATAGTAGTATTTTTTACTGTAGAAAAGGAAGTTTGTCCCTAATGGAGACGTTTTGCAGTAGTGAACGTTTTATGGCAGAAGGAGGTCTAATAAAGAGAGTCCGGAACCAAAGTGACCCCAAAAAAAATATTTTGAACCAAAATACCCCCCAAAAAAAAAAAAGGTTACATAACTACCTTTAGCGTAGTAAAATACTGCGACCGTGACGGAGCCGTTAAGTGCTTTAGCGCAGTATTTTACTGCGCTAAACCAAAGTTTCTCTCACTATAGCGCAAGTAAATACGCGCTATAGGAGTCCACCATTTTCCAAAAACAGCCTCTTATTATATTTTCACTCTTTTTTACGTAGTTTAGCCGTATATTAATCATGCTTTGAGACTCCGGAACTTCAATATTTTATATAGAACCCTACTTATATTTGTACAATTAATAAGGTAGGCTCAATACATCAAGGATACGCAAAAGTTTGGATTGTCGTTTTAGTGGTTGAAAAGTGCTCGAAGTCCTTTTTTGTTTGAAGACTTGTAGTCATTAGCTTAACATTATTTATCTTTTAGGGTTTCATGTTATTTTTAAATTAATGCTTAACTTTATTTCGAATGTGTCACATTTTTTTTATTATCAATTTAGGATGTGAAACTATAAACAATAATAAAGACTAAGATAATATTTATAAATATGCAAAAAATATATAATATTTACGATAAATCAGACAACACTAATATATATACACTATCGTGGATGGGTCCCACATGTGGTATGCCTGAGACTATCCTTAGGCCTAAGGCTCATACCATCCCCACCGCCCTCGCCATCGTCTCCATCGCCCTTTTTCCTCTTAATAACCGGGCGCTCCAAGTCATTATCAGCTCCTTTTCCCTTGGTCCGTGCGCTCTTGACTAGAATGTGCTTCTTCTTGGGATCTGGTCCCGCTAGCACGGGCAGAACCTCATGCTGACCTGGGTCTGGAAACTCGACCTCTTCCTCGTCGGGAGTCGCCACCGCAGGCGCCGAAGGATGAACCTGAAAAGTATATAATAATTAGTATCATTTCTTATTTATATTGAATACATTAACGTTTGTTGAATAATCAAACCTGTGTGTCAACGGGCGCCTGAGTAGGTTCCTGAGATGGGTCTGTAGGCTCTCAAGATGGGTCTGGTGGTGAGTTTGAGGTAGTCTCCTGGACGAGATGCTGTTCGAAGTCCAAATAAAGGTTATAAAAATTAAATAAATATTTACCTTATATTGAATAAAATTAATTTGAAGTGAAACTCTTACCTGCGCCTCGGTAGTCTCACATGAGAAGACACCTACTCGCCGGCAAAGTTGATGAGAATGCTCTTGAATGGATCGCTCCTGTGGACCCATTGGCGCCGAATCCTAAAATATGAAAAAAAATGAAATAATAAGTAACATACATATTTAAAATAAGTACTTTAAATAATCAAATATGTATATTGAATATTGACCTTATATTGAATAAAACTAATTTTAAAAAAAAAAGCTTACCTCGTGGCTCGACAAATACACGGGAAGACACCGGCCGGCGGCGCCCATGAGAAAATGCCCGAGTGGGTGGCTCGGTGGACCCGCTGGCGCCGAATCCTAAAATATAAAATATTACTAAATAATGAGTAACATAAATATTTAAAATAAGTAATTAAAATGAACAAATAAGTATTTTAAATACTAACCGGGCTAAAAAACTCATCGAAGTTAAGAATCCTGGCTCCCTCTAAATTTCTCACAGGCCGCTCATCAGCTAATGAAGCGCTTAACGCCGCCCAATCGACGTTATCACGCTCCTCCATGTATGCATTCTCTGCCGGGCCGTGATGAAGACCCGTATCTCGGCAAGTAGGAGCGCCGGCACAGGTGAGTCCCCCGAGCCGCCACCGCCTAGAACGGCGCGTATAGACTAGACCGGGAACGTCCTCTGGAATGGGATCGGCCTCATCTTCCTCATCTAGCAAATGGTGTCCTCCACCACCAGGTCCTCTAGCAGCAGCACGGCGTCCTCAGGCAGCACGGCCTCCTCCTCTGGGAGCACTCGGTCCTCCTCCTGGCGTTGGCTGATACTCAGGCCCTGGAACAAGCTCCTCCATGCGCCTAATCTCTCCTGCCTGTCGGATACCATCCTCCGATATTCGTACCATCTCTGACGTAAGCCCCGCAAGCCCGGGGTAAGGCATATGCTCTAGCCCGAAGATGCGTAATCGTTGTACGGCCACCAGCTGCATTTGTGTTCAACAGTAAAAAAAAAGAAGTTATTTTTTAAAACGTAACAATTAATGAAATTAAATAAATCTAAATACGATAAACTTACCAATGCCTCGTACTGCCCCGCTAGTGCTGAGTATCCTACATCCCTGCAGGGACGCAAAGCCGGGTTGTCGATTAATCGGCGTGTGATCTGATGATACCAGCGCATGTAATCCTCAATGGGAGTTAAATGGCCGACCATCGCTAAAGTGCCCAACCTGTTCTCCTAACGGTGGAGCTGGACAGCCATGAAAGCCAGAAAATCATCATCAACGGCAGCCCGATCGTCCCCGCCGGGTAGTGTCGGAGCTCATGACGGACGTCGTGGGTATACATCGTGTGCCCAAATCGTTGTAAGACATGCTCGGGCATGTGGTCCTTTACGATGTCCAGGTGTATTAACGGACACCGCAACCTCCAAACCCCCTGACCTGCCCTGCAAAAGGCCGGCAAACCATCTAATATAGCAGCGTACGGCGTCCATATAAATAGCTGCATAACATATAAATACAAATCAGTGATCACCAAGTAGAAAAGACGTTTAATTAAATTAATAATGTAAAGTTAAATAGTTTTACTGCTCGTCCGTCATGTGATCAAGCTGGTCCCGGAATGGAAGAATACTATGGTACGTATCCACATCCCGGTCAAAACCCGCTATCCACCTCCTCGCATAAAGCATGTCAATCTCGAGGTGATGCCTAGGTATGGGCTGAAAAGAAAGCATCCTCTCCCACGCCCATAACTGTAAGCGATATTAGAAAATACGATTTTTAGTCGTCGTTTCAAAAAGTTTGTTTACATTAAAAGAACGCACACTTAAAATATTACCTGGAGAAGAGCAAAAAATCCACACACATCTCTCGAAAAAGGCGCACCAATAGACACTCGGCAAACGAGGCGTGATAGCATCCGTAAAGATACGCCAAAACAACATCCGCCCACCGTAGTCTCCCAAGCGAACCGACCGTCAGATGCTCCAAGAAAACCAAGTAACGTAAATAAAAGGCTCGAAAAGGCACCTGATGAGTTCGAGAACAAGATGCTCCCCGAATATAATAAGCGAAAAGATCAAATCCGGTCGCTATAAGTCAATAACGACGGGGTAAAAGTCGGTCGTCACCGGTCATTAAAAGCTCCGTCGTTAAAACTTAACGACCGGATTGCAAACCCGGTCGTTAAATATCTTTTAACGACAACAAGTAATCCAGTCGTTGTACTTCCTTACAACGACCAAATTTCCCTTCGTTGATGACCTCTCTGGTCGTTAAACCTTGAAATAAAACAACAAACTCCAGTCGTTATTAAGTACTTTTAGCGACTGAAATTCCTTTCGTTGATCAAAATACTTTTAACGACTGAAGTTCCTTTTGCAAATTTTAATAAAAATAATTAAATAATTCATAATTTTCCCTGCGCTTCTGAAGTAGTATTATTTTATATGCTTTCACATGCAACCTAAAGTATACCAAATAATTGATATTCATATAAAATTTCATTGTTAGGCGCAAAAACCTAAACATCACATTAATTACTGAAAAACATAAATATGTCCAACAAAATAAATCCATCAAATCCTA
This sequence comes from Lycium ferocissimum, assembly GCF_029784015.1. NCBI lineage: Eukaryota > Viridiplantae > Streptophyta > Magnoliopsida > Solanales > Solanaceae > Lycium > Lycium ferocissimum. The sequence continues at coordinate 59,760,840 of NC_081347.1, forward strand.
AAAATTGAGAAAAGGAAATTGTAGCATATGTACAAATGACGTCTCTACACCAATACTAATAAAACAATAAACATAATGCGCTTCAACTTGCTCTGCACTTTGTTCGAGGACATTTCTTCAATCTTCAAGTTCTTGATCTGTTAAAAGAACAATCCATGTCAGTTTAGTAACAGAATGCCTGCTAGCTATTTTCCTAGTTTAAAAAATAAAGGAATAATTTAATCACCAGTTAGCCAAACAATTGGAGCAAATAAATCATGCATTAGCTATCAGCATGTTAACATAGTATGACTAGCAAACAACAAATAGCTACAGAACAGTAGAAAAACATAGATTTATCATAATATACCTCTATACATGTCAAAAGTAAATATATCATCCCAACCAATAGATCCTTCTCACTCGTAGCCATTTCATTCTTAATCTTAATGAAATTTCAACACTATCAATCACCCTAAGGTTTTGACTTGACCCCAAAAACTACTTCACATTAGTAATGAAGACTGTCATTTTGATACTTGAAAGAAAGGAATTTCTAAAGGAGCAAACAAATTGTATATTGAAGTATACAAAAAATGGTTCACCATATAGTAGCTAACTTATTCTTAAAGGCTTATAATTAATCTCTACCATTTTGATTTCTCAAAAATGAGAGAGATGGCAACGTGGAGATAAAAATGATCAATAAAGCTATCACAATAAGCTTCTTCCATCTCGAAACAATATACAACTATAAATTACAGCATTATGGGACAATCAACACACATTTATTTTTAATTACCTTACACAAATTTGGGTGCGCATAATATATATATATATATATATATATATATATATATAATTTGAGGGGGTTGATCACCGGAGGTGATCTCGACCCGTTCCATTGTTCATTATATGATCCGGAAAGAATATATAGTCCAAACATTATCCATCATATTTTCCACGAAGCAACTCTAATTGTTCACAAATAGTTCAACCAAATAGACATATCCGATGAACTACTCTTTTACCCGAACGCCATCATCATCATCATAAAAAATTAACAAATAAATCCACAAATCTCAAACGCCAAAAGAATGCATAACTGTTGACGTACACAGTAGAACTATTTCAAAAATTAAAACACTTGAATCTAGTCTCTAGATCAAATCATAATAGCAAAACAGGCTACTGCATTAGCAAAGTCGTTATCAAAGAGGAGCACTTGTAAAACATATCACTAAATCTATTGAGAAATACGCATTATGTAATAGTTGACAGAAAATTTACTAACCTAGTGGAGGTGATGAAGGCTGACGAACCAATATACGTTCAAGCCGTTCATATTTACTCTCCAGAATATCCATGCGCTTTTGTAGTGATTCCTTTTCTTTTTTAGTTGTTTTAAGCTCTTCCGCCAATGCAGCCTTTGAGGTGGTACCACCTTTCAACTCCTTAGCGGTTATCCCACCCCCAAATCCAATTGCATGACTTTTGCATTGAGGTCCAAAGCACCTTTCCACTACCTCAATATTAGTAAGAGTCGGTTCAGATTGTACCAGCTCTTGGATTTCAGCCTATAAAATATAAGAATGTTTAAAATATTGCAATACACTAAAGAAGAGGAAGGATGTTAAATGAAATTTATAAAAAGACATACATATTTTTCGATGGTTTCAGGTTCGACAAGCTCATCGTCCTTCTTATGAGTCTCAAAGAAAATAGTTGCCATGTTTGGTGGATTACCATCTTTGCCTCCCTTTACAATTTAAAAAACAAGTCACATAAATCTTTCATACAAAGAGGAGATTTCCTCATAGGGTTACACGATTTACTTACCATTTCGTAACTAATCTCTCTATAAGGTTTGCTACCCGTATGATGAGGCATAACTACCTTAGACCTATTGATTGAGTTTCTTGTACTTGCTTCCTGCATTAACAACACAATAGTGAAATTATTACAAGGTAGTTTAATGATTCTATTTTTAATGTCAGCTTTGAAGCTAGGTAGCAGAGAGTAAATAGAGAAAAAAAAAAGAGTATAAAAAACATCACTGCAACTTTATTTTTTGGGTCCTGTGGAAAGAAGACATCAAAAATATTCTGATTTTTTTTTTTGGCCCTGCCATAAATTGTTCTTGAAAAGTAATCACATGCCACTTGAAATAAAATGCTATTAGTTAATAGCTATGAAATCATACCTTAAATTTATCAGATAAGAAATGCTCCTTGACCAACCATTGCCAATCACTCTTTTCTACTCCCCGCCGCTCATCTTTTAGAACCTCATGCAACGACTTTGATTTCATTTTCTTGTGCAATGATCCTCTCCAATTATTCCAAAGTTTTCTCATATGTTGCAGAACATGACCTCTATGATCAATCATGTCATCACTGTCAAATTTTTCCTGAAATAGAGAAAAATATCAACAGAAGTGTCTTGAATAAGTGAAAACAAGGCATCAATTTACAGATCACCAAATATAGCAGTAACCTAGAAGTTTTAGGATCAAAAATCAATATTTCAAATCAATAACAAGTATTGTTTACCAAAACATAATGGAATGATCTTAATGCATTACGTACGGCCATTCCAAAACAATGTCAACTTAAAGGAGAGCCTATTATTGGATATTTGTGTAATAGACATGTTCTTATTAGGTGTAGCTTCTTTGAAGATTATGTGACACTTATGTCCAAGCCTTCCTTCTGGATTAAGGATAGAAATTTATCTTATCCCATGAGAACGTTGAAGTGGGATCCTTGGTTCACTCCGGAGGAAGAAACAAGTATTGCTATAGCGTGGATTTCCTTCCCTGCACTTGCACCTCATTTTTTTGTGGAGGAAGTGTTGTTCTCTTTGGCTTCAGCAGTGGGGAAGCCATTGATGATTGATCCAGCTACTAAAAATAAAACGAGAACTAGTTGTGCTCGTGTCAAGGTGGTGGTTGATTTATTGGAGAAATATCCTACAAGAGTGCAAATTAATGTTGTTGATGTTAAATCACGTTGGGTGAAAATCCAATATGATTTCATGCCCAAATATTGTAAGGAGTGTAGTTTGCAAGGGCCTGATGAGAGTTCTTGTTTGAATATTCATCCGGAATTATTTCCAACCAATGAAAATAGTGATAATGTAGTCGTGGATATTACTGGTGTTAAAGAACCAAACAATGTTAATGTGGAGAGTGAAGAACAACAAGGCTAAAGCTCTGTACACCAGTTAGAAAATAATGGAGATAAAGGTAAGCAAGTCCCAACTGTTAACAATGCTAAAGAACCTGTTAAAGGTAATAACAAGGGCAAAAATAAAGTTTCTTACCCAAACAAGGTGAAGAATCATGCTACTATGGTGTTACAGAGTGGGAAAATTGTGGGCAATGTTAAGAATGTGTATAAGTGGCAAACTAACCAAAGGAAAAATCAGAGACAAAAGAATGTTGATGGGAATAAACAACAACTGGCAGTGCCTGCAGTAAAGTAAACTTTTGGAAATAATGTTGAAAACAGCTTGCTACAGTAAGTTCTAAGGCTGTGCAAGTTGCTAACAAATTTGATAGCTTATGTGGGAACAAGAGGATATTAATGGCTACAGATGATGATGTTACTGTTATGTAGAGGGAATAAGAGGATATTAATACTCAACGCCAGGAAAAGGATGTTGAGAGTGTTAATGATACTGGTGGTATAGCTGGAGATACTCAGAAGAAGGTGCATATTGCCGGTGAAATTAGCACTAAAATGCAGGTGGGCACTGATGTGCAAATGCAGAAAATCAGTCAAGAGGTGGATATGAGTGCTGAGAAGCTGGCTGAGAAAATAGTACACAAACAGCAGCAAGTTCATGCTACTGAGAGTGCTTCAGTTACTCCATTTCACTTGAGGGATGCTGTGGTGCAAACAAGGCAACAAGCAGACAAGGCACTTGAAACTAATGTGTCTCCCAAGGCTAATAATCATAAGCAGCAGCATACAGCTAACAATTTTGCAGCTCACAAACAACAGCCAGATGAAGTGATGAAGAGAAGTGGGAACAAACATGCTACTGGTTCTAATCAGCAGATGCAACAACAAAAGAATAATGGTAATACAAGAGGCAAGTCATCTCAGGTGGTACACCATGATGGAAATAAGCAGAATCAACTGGTAAATGCACAGGATTTGCAGCATTCTACATCCAATGTCAAAAGCCAAAATCAGGTTGCAGTAAAAAATTCTCAAGGACACTTGCAAGTAGCAGTAGCAGGAGAGGAAAGAAGCATAATTGATATGGATGAGGAGTCTACTGCACAGAATTTTTTAATGCTGCTAGGGAGGGTGATATATCACCTAGACATTAATTTTCATATCAAATTTTCACTTTCTAGTAAATCAAGAAAGCAATGTTGTATATACTTACAGTAACAGCTTTCCACATGTGCTCAAGCTTATGTTCTTCGATGTCCAACCATGAGTGTACTCGCAGCGGGCACATATTACGATCACGAACTAGCAAACCCAAGTGTCTAGAAAACGAGGCGTGATTCGGCCCAACAACTCGATTTTGGTAGAAAGTGACTCTTAACTTTTCTCCAGGTTTCAGTCGCAAAACTTTCTTACAAATGTTCATTCCTCTCACTTTATTTGTCTTTTCAGATTCACATGGACCTGCAAAATTTAAAGTACGTCAAACAAAACAAAACGTCCAAGCCACTAACAACAAGAAAATATTACACAAAAGAAAATAAAGTACTAGTTTCACTAGTCTGAGCATCTTGAGTCACTTCAGCAACTTTTTTTGCCTTTTGAGATTCAAATGGACCTGCAAATTTTAATCTAAGTAAAACAATACAAAAAAGTTCAAGCCTATTAACAACAAAAAAATATTACATAGAAGAAAATAAAATTCTAGTTTCGCTTCTCTAACCATCTCGAGTAACTTCAGCCACCTTTTTTGCCTTTTGAGATTCAAATGGACCTGCAAATTTTAAGTCAAACAATACAAAAAGTTCAAGCCCACTAAAAACAAAAAGATATTACACAGAAGAAAATAAAATACCAGTTTCACTTCTCTGAACATCTCGAGTCACTTCAGCCACTTTTTTTGCCTTTTGAGATTCAAATGGACCTGCAAATTTTAGTGTAAGTCAAACAATACAAAAAGTTCAAGCCCACTAACAGCAAGAAATATTACAGAGAAGAAATTAAATAGAAGTTTCACTTCTCTGAACATCTCGAGTCACTGCAGCCACTTTTTTTGCCTTATGAGATTCAAATGGACCTGCCAATTGTAGTGTAAGTCAAACAAAACAAAAGGTTCAAGTCCACTAACAACAAGAAATATTACACAGAAGAAAATAAAATACTAGTATCACTTCTCTGAACATCTAGAGTCACTTCAAAGATCTTGATAAAGGGAGTCTTCCATTGGATCAAAACCAGGAGGCACAAGGATACTTCTCTTTGTTGGCTTATTTAGATTAGAAGTTGCTGGAGTACAACTTCTATTTTTTCCAATCGGGGTCCTCTTTTCAGCAGTAACTCTTATGCTTTGTCCTCGACCGCTTCTGTCACTTCTCTGAGCGTCTTGAGTCATTTCAGCTTCTTGATAGAGGGGGAAATTGTCTTCCATTGCTTCAAAATAAGGGTGCACATTGAAATTTTTCTCAGCTAGCATATTCAACTTAGAAGTTGCTGTATTACAACTCTTATTTTTGGCAATTAGAGTCCTCTGTTCGGCATTAACTCTTAAAGAGCCCATTACTCTTAAGCTTTTCCCTCCCCGTCCCTTTGCTGCTAAGGCACCAGGTTGAATGAATTCATGCTTAGCAATCTTCGAAGCTGATCCCATTTCATACTTCTGGATTTTTGAGGGATTCATGTCAACCTAATACCAAAAAAAATATATAAGAGCAAAGTCGGCAAGTTTTCAATAAGAAGAAAAGTAAATTGAGAACGACATTCAGAATGAAGACACAATGTACATGTCACAAAGTTCCTTGCATGAACCATTACTACTATAGTAAGAGCGAGGTAATATTCAAGATTAATTCATTGGGAAAAAAATTCAGAGCAAATAATAAAGAATCAACAGCAAGACTCAAAACCCCACGCCAAACCCTAGCTTTTTCCGGGCATTAATGGCCAATCCAACCATGGAGCAGCCTCCTTCTGAGGTTGCTCCACCCAACCCACCCTAGACTATACAAAATTACTAAAATCAGCAATTTTAAACAACAACAACGATCCACAAGCCACTGGTTTGTTTTCAAACAGTGGAGAAACAAATATTGTGCCTCCTATTCCATTGAAACCTATCATATACGTGCATATTGGGGAACCAACAATTCAATATTCCATGGAAGAAATTAATCAGATGATCATTCACGAGGAATTACAATATGCAGTTATTGGTAAGTTTACATATGGAGTGCCCGACATGCAATTTCTACGTACTTCACTTGCTAGGCAGTGTGAACTAAAAACTGATAATACTATTGGTTTTTTGTGTAATAGACACATTTTGATTAGATGCAAGTTGTTTGAAGATTACGTAACTCTCATGTCTAAGCCTGCGTTTTGGCTTAAAGAATCTCAATGGTCCCATCCAATGCGAACACTTAAATGGGATCCATGGTTTGATCCGGAGAAAGAAACGAGCATTGCAATTGCTTGGATTTCATTCCCAACCTTAGCACCTAATTATTTTGGGAAGTCTCAGTTATTTTCAACGGCTTCGGCAGTAGGAAAGCCATTAACATTAGATTTGGCTACTAAAAATAAGACACGACCTAGCTGTGCTCGTTCAAAGTGGAGGTAGATTTGTTGAAGGAACATCATAAGCGTGTGGCTATTCAAGCTATTGATAGTGCTACTGGAGAAGTTAAAACTAAGTGGGTAAAAATACAATACGATTTCATGCCGAAGTATTGTAAAGATTGTAGTTTGCAAGGTCATGATGAGGCTTCAAGAGATAAGGCAGCTGATGGGCAGACTCCTGAGTCTATAACATCATCACAAGAAATAAATGCCATGTTTGATAAAGTTACAGATGAGAGTGAAGCTATAGAGTTAATGAGCTAGAGATAGTTGGCACTCAACCTGGTGAGAGTGTCACTGCAAGTAGTCAAGAGGTAGATAAGAATGAAGTGAAGTGCGCAAAGGAGAAACAGCAGCAAGTTGATATTTCTGTAAGTGATTCAGTGACTCCAATGAGGGGTGCTGAGTTTCAGTCAGGCCAGGAAGCAGATATGATACTTGCAAATGAGTTAACTTCAACTATTAATACTCCTAAGCGAGTTTACGATTGAAATGTAAAAGAAGGTTTGTTGGTTGAGAAAGGCACCGCTTTTATCTTGGTGTGCACAGACCATAAGAGTGGTGCTAAGAAGCCTGGTAGTGTTTCTACCCATGGCAAATTAGGTGGCAAAGGTAATACAAATGTGCAAGAAACTCAGCAGCAAAAAATTACTTTAAATTCAGAAGGAAAGAATAGCCAGGCTGTGCAAAGTGCTGCAAAAAAGCAGATTCAGGTCTTACATGCTACTTCTGTAAACTTAAAAGTTTCAGGCAAGGAACATAACACTCAGAAGCAGGATAGGCAATATGAGGCCAATGCAAAGGATAAAAAACAATCTCAAGTTGTCAATGTGCAAAAGAACACTGTAAATTTACAAGTAGCAGTTGCAGGTGATGAAAGGAAAATTGATCTTGATGAAGAGTCAGCTGCACAGAATTTTCTCAATGCTACAAGGGATGGGGACTTGTCTTCTAGACAGGTGCAAAGTGAAAAAAACAAAAATAAAACTCATGCAAGGAAGCATAGTTGGGATGGTAAGATGAATGAGGAATTTGTTCCGAGGCATATACCAATGAGACAAGCAAAGCAATAAGGGGCTGTCCCTACCACTTCAACAAAGTCTACAAGATCCAAGAAAAATTGATGAAGTACCAAGACATTTTGGAAAGGCTAGAAGATCAAGACAAGGTGATAGAATTCCACAATTTAGAAGATTTTACAAGTTCAAAGAACAAGGGCCTTGACTTTATATTCGTTCTTGTATTATTTTCTCATTATCTTAGTATTATCATTTGTAATATCATCACAGCATTTTTGCGTGTTAGAAAATTAATAAAACTAGCCCTAGGCCCAAAAAGCCTCCTGGACTTTCCCAAAAAAAATAAAAATAAAGAATTATCATTAACCAAAAAAAAAATTAACAAATTAAAAGAAATCATAATAAAGCTCCAAACCTTCATGTGTTCTTTTCCTTTTCATTTGTGTAGAGTTATCTAACTCCTCTAAGTCATCATCTTCTTTTTGCAAAATGTCAAAAGAATCACGAGGTTGAACCTTTCGTACAATATGCCAACCTTTATTGGAATGATCGACAACATAAAATACTTGTGATGCTTGGTTGGCTAATACAAAAGGCTCATTTGTTTTCAAAAATCGCTGGCGGTTAACACTTACAAAACCATATTCATCCATTTTAACTCCCCTCTCTTGATCATATACATCAAACCACGTGCATCGAAACAAAATAACTCTTCTTCCCTCAACAAATTGTAATTCAAGAACCTCGGTTAACTCGCCATAGTAATCCATTTCTTTTTGCTCTTCATCAGTCTCACCAACTACAACCACCCCAGAATTTTGAGTTCTCAAACCTTTATCATACTCTTGCACGTGAAACCTATATCCACTAATAATGTGGCCTTTGAATCTTGTCACATATGGCAAAGGACCACGTGCCAGTGAGAGCAAATCTTCCATTCTCTTACTATCATCGTGTTTGTGTAATCTTGCAACCTAACAACATCGACTACATATTTTAGCAAATACTATTTACATATTTGATTCAGGAAATTTTTTTATTAAATGATACTCACCTTTTCTTGCAACCAAGTAATGAATTGCCTATTCCATTCCACATCTGAACTTTGTTGAGAGGTATCAACATGAATTTGTGAAAACTCTCTACAAATAATTTAAGTGTAACTACATGTCATTTTAAATGAAAAATATGGACAACGTATCAGTAAATTATTAGATTAAGTCATTACTTACTCGAGAAATGGTTGAATTTCATCACAATTCTTCAATATATAAAAATGTGCTTGCTCCATTTCAGTTGAATCAAGTTTATCTTGCTTGCTACCTTTCCTACCCTTTATAGGTTTTCCAGGTTGACAAAAAATTGTCAAACCTCCCTCAGATTCAAAAACACCACCATCATAATTTCGTTCAAGGCAATTAAATTTTGTCTTCATTGTATTCAAATACCTTGAACATAAAGTCATACATTCAGTTGCTAAATATCCCTCTGCAATCGAACCTTCTGGGCGAGCCATATTACCAATAAAAGACTTCAAAAAGTGTAGGTAGCGCTCTATTGGATACATCCATCGATATTGAATTGGTCCAGCAATCTTAGCTTCATTAGGTAAATGAATTGCCAAGTGCACCATGACATCGAAAAATGCAGGAGGAAAGACCTTTTCTAACTTGCACAAAGTTAATGGTATTTGGGCTTCTATTTGTTCCAACACATCCACACTCAAACATTTCGCCCCAAGCACTTTGAAAAATAAAGACAACTCAATAAGTGGTTCAGACACAGATTTGCAGAGCATACCACGTATGGCAAGTGGGAGTAAATGTTGTAGAATAACATGACAATCGTGACTTTTTAATCCTGAAATTTTGCGATCTTTAAGGTTCACACACTGGGAAATATTTGATGAAAATCCATCTGGGACCTTTAGATTCTTTAAGAAATTGAAAAACTTTTGCTTCTCTTCAGGAGATAATGTGTAACATGCTGGTGGTAACTCATATTTATCCCCATTTTTTATTGGATGCAAATCTTTTCGTATGTTCATTGCTTGTAAATCCAACCGAGTATTCAAGGTGTCTTTGGTTTTTCCTTTGACATTTAAGATTGTCCCCAATATATTATCACAGATATTTTTCTCAATGTGCATCACATCTAGATTATGTCGCAACAACAAAGTTTTCCAATAAGGAAGATCAAAGAATATACTCTTCTTATTCCAATTATCACCCCTACTTTCATGTGATATCTTATTCTTCTTCTTTGGATCCTTTGTTAGTGGTAACCCATCTAAATCAGCAACTTGATCAAGTATATCATCACTGGACAACATTTCTGGTGGTAGTCTCGTCTCCTTAGTGCCATCAAATGACGCTTTATCATTCCTCCATTTGTGATCAAGAGGAAGAAAGCGTCTGTGGCCCATATAACACTGTTTTTTACAATTTTTTAGCCTTGTGGAAACAGTTCCTTTATTGCAACATGGGCAAGCCAATTTTCCTTTTGTACTCCATCCAGACAAATTTGCATATGCTGGAAAGTCGTTGATGGTCCATAACAAAGATGCATGTAATGTAAAATTCTTTTTAGTTGACGCATCAAAGGTCTCCACTCCAGTTTCCCATAATTCATTCAACTCCTCTATCAAAGGTTGAAGATAGACATCAATTGCATCCCCAGGACTCTCAGGACCAGGTATAAGCATTGACAAAATAAAATTCTCTTGCTTCATGCAAAGCCAAGGTGGTAAATTATAAGGAATAAGTACCACGGGCCAAATGCTGTATGGAGTTCTGGACATTCCAAATGGTTGAAATCCATCACTAGCAAGCCCAAGTCTTACATTACGAGGCTCAGCAGCAAAAGATGGGTGAAGTTCATCAAAGTTTTTCCATACCATTGAATCAGCTGGGTGTCTCATAATCCCATCATCAACTCTTTTATCATGATGCCATGATATAAGAGGAGATGTCTTTGAACACATAAATAATCTTTGAAGTCTGGGCTTTAGAGGAAAATAACGTAAAATCTTGTATGGTATCTTTTTTCCACTTTTAAATTTGGTTTCCCCACTATGTTTATCCTCCTTCCATCTGGATGCCCCACAAACTTTGCAAGATTCAAGACAATTATCATCCTTCCAATATAACATGCAATCATTCTTACACGCATCAATCTTCTTATAAGAAAGACCAAGATCTCGAATAACCTTCTTTGCCTCGTAATATGAATTCGGCAAGTTTGTTCCATCAAGCAATAAATCTTCTTTCAAAAACTTTAATAACATCGTAAATGACTCATTACTCCAATGACCAATACTTTTAATGTGAAGAAATTTAACCAAAGTAGAAAGTTTAGAAACTTTTGCACTTTCATATAAAGGTAGCTCAAAATCCTCCAGTAGCTTATAAAATCGTTTTGCTTCAGGATTTGGTTCCTCCTCAACAAAATCATCACCACTATTGTTCATATTATCTCCATTATAATACAAATCTCTCAAAATCCCATGTATTTCATCCTCACCATCACCCTCTTCAATGTCATTATCATATATAAATTCAGAATCTGATTGTGCTTCACCTGACCTCTCCCCATGGTGATACCAAAGAGTATAACCCGGTATTATCCCATGTACTATCAAATGTGACCTGACCACAACACGTGTTCTAGAAGTTGCATTACCACATTTGATGCAGGGACAACGTATCAATTGTGGTTCTCCCAATCTTGTAAAAGCATAATCTAAAAAACTTTCCACCCCATCTACGTAAGCACCAGCAAGTCGATCATTAATAAGTTCCATCCATTGCTTATTTGGTGCCATAATCTTGGTTCATGTAAAATAGATATAAAAATAAATTAGTACAACAACTAAGGAGTAAGAGTTAAACATTTATTCTAGAGTTATGGATTAATGAGAAATAGATACATATAGTTATACTCGTCTCCGAAAACGTGCAACATCACAAAATACATAAATTTCGTTGTACTGAAAAACGATGAACTTTTTTATAGGTATAAAATGATAATTTTTTCCGGTAGACAATTTTAAAAAATAAAGGACACTTAAAGAGTGTTTTATGAAGGAAAATTCAAAAAAAGAGGTAGAGATAATAGCTATGACATTGGGCTAATGAAGAAACTTCAGCATATTGGTCCTTTAGGACTATGTATGATACTATCTCACTGATGCAACATGAAAATAAGAAATCTTTGCAAGATATGTGCTGAGGAAGCTTACAAAAATGTTGAAAGATCTACATATCACAAAATTAAAGATCCTAGTGGAAAGTAGGTTGCTAAAATCAAGGTGGCAAGCTCAAGATCACCCTGCAAACACTTTCAGAAAACCATTGAATGAACCTTGAGAGGGATGAAGATGGAAAACCAGCCTTGGTTTGCTACTTTTGAGACTTCAAAATGTTAAGTTTGCTATTTTTGTATTCCTTTAGGAACTTTAAAGAAAAACTAAAATTCTAGAATATGATGAATCCACCGAATCTCTCTTCAATTTTTTTTTTTTTTTTAAATTTCAAACTTTAGTTAAATGATTTTTTGCTTGAGGCAACAAAATTCAAGATTCAAAAGACAATAAACTAAACACAAGTTCTAAAAAATGGAATATGACTTAGAATCGAAAGATAGCCCAGATTCTCTTCAAGAGTTATCCACATGAGGGTAAATTTCAGGATGATGACACAACGAGAAGAATAGATAAATACTTCACCCTCAAAGAAGAACAAATTGACATTTGTCATTTCCAATCGAATAGATTAAAAAAAAAAAAGAAATTTGCCATTTCAAATATGTTATTCATTCTTTCAACAACATTCAAGCAAAATTTTCAGCATTTTTTTTTTCAGCCTTCACCTACTCTTTCTACTATATTTGTTTTGCCAACCTTCTTGGCATGGGATTTGAGCAACAAAGACAAAGCACTGACAATGACTTTATACACAAAACTCTAAGACGGATGGATATCTCTATTTCCGGATAATGCTTTAGGACTCAACCATAGGGACAACTAAGTTCTTAATTTTAGCAAGTGTAAAGTAGGGGTGGGCGTTCGGTTTTTCGGTTCGTTTTTTTTAAAGTTCAGTTTCATCTTTCGGTTTCAAGAGAAAGTGGACTCACCGAACCGAAGGTTCGGTTCGGTTTAGTTTTTTAAAGTTTGGTTTTTCTAATTCATGACCACAATGGGCACTGAAAGGAGCTAATTTCTACTTGTAAAATAAGAGGTGGGCATTTTTATCCAAATAATCATTTTATCGAGTAAGTCAATTTTAATTTGGTGGTTTGCTAATTGAATGCTTATTAATTGTTTCATTTCATATTGATAAGTAAACATTATCACCAAAATATTGACTTCTATGTTAATGAAGCACTACAAGAAGAAGTGGCAATGGTTCACGAAGACCATTTTCAAAACTTACTACTCCATATAACCAACCAAGATTGAAACTTCAACCGTGTGTTCAATGTTCATTGTTGTATCAATCAACACATTTTCGTTTGTTAAGCACCATGGAAAATTGATAATTCCAAGTTTCCAACAATTGTTATTATCAAAGAGGCAGTCCATCTATTTTTAACTACTATTCTAAACTAGCCAAAACAAACTTTCAACTATCAATAATTCTAGAAACACCATATCACTTGTTTAAAACCAACCAAGCTTTTTTCGATAAACCGGCAACCAATTTGGTTTAAAACCATCTATCACGTGGCACCATATAGTTCAATAAAAGCACCAGTTTATATCCACACTGAAACAAGTTCATAAGCCCATAACATGTTCTCCAAAATTTCTCATGTCATGAGAATCATAGACAAAAAAAATTATAAAAAAAAATTGTATTCGGTAATTCTTCGGTTAAATCGAAATACCGAAGAACCATTGACCCGGAACCGAACATCGGATTTGTTATAAACAAAAAAATTGAAACCGAACCGAAACACCGAAACCGAAAAATTGAATTAATTCGGTTCGGTCCGATTTTTTGTTTATGCCCAAAGACACATTGCTAGTGGATATGTTTTAACTATGTGTTGTAACTGTTGGTTACAGAATATTTTTTAAATCGTCTTCAATAGTTAATCTTTCACCATTTGAAATGTAATATAAAACAATGTATAAACATTACTCAGGCATGCATTTAGTGTATTTCTGAAAATTTTCAAAGTTCTGTACTATTTTTTTAATTGATTAAAATAAGGTAAAACTTCAGTAAATAAAGCAAAGACTCGATTCCTTCATTATTAGTAGAATGACGACCAATAAAAAGAATATCATCCGAAGGCAGAGAGAAAACAAATATAGGGTTCAGCTCATTATAAATCAGAAAAAGGCTTTCAAGACAAATTATTGATATCCAGGAAAAAATCTTCAAGCACAAAATACCAGCAATCCATGTTTGTCCAATTTAACAGTAAAATGTATCACTAAACCAATTAATCAATACAATCGAAAAAATATAATCGAACAGAGAACTCATACGAACAGAAAAGGAATACCCAATTTCATAATCAATAATTAAAATATTTAGTAAATTGACAGATATTTACCTTGATGTGAAGGAGAAGGAAATTGTAAAATTGTTGAGATAAGCTTCTTTCTCGAAAGCTGGTTCTTTTCACTAAGTTGTACCAAACTGTTTGTGTAATCAAAATAGAGAGAAATAATTAGGTTTTTATATGGGTTGGGCTGGGAAATGGAGCATAACACCCAAACCACAAATTTTGGTTGTTATCCAAATTGAAATTTCAGTGCGAAGAACGGGATTTACTTTCCCCAAAATCTCAACAAATTTGTTTTACCTTTCAATCCTATCTTCGAATCAGTTTGTTCACTACAAAATTTGGTGTTTATCCAAAGAATTTGTTGCGGAATTCCTGAAATTGAGCCGCTTGCTAAGACTTGATAATTAGCCGTATGTGTAGCAGCCGTTGCAAACTCCTTCTGGTGGAGTTTTACTCAATTATCTCTTTAGATTCTGATAGTCACCATTCTTTCTAGCTGATTAAGTTGGTGTGAGTCTCCTTTAAAAAATTTGCATACAGAAAAATAAGTAATTAATGTATATCTAAGCATTATAAATTAAGAAGCAGTTTTTTTTCTTTTAAGGGGTGATTGTTGCGTATGAAGGGGAGTGGGGTTGAGGAAAAATGGTGGGAATGCGGATGATGGGGAGGGTGGGGTTGGGAAAAAAAAAAAGGGGGAAAAATTAGCGCCTTATTTTATTTCTTTAATGGGGAACGACCGGATATTATGTTTTTTAAGGACCGGATATTGTCCCCTCGTTAATATTGAACTAAAAATTATTTTTTAACGGCATAATTAACATAAAAAGAATTTAGTCGTTATAAATATACTTAGAATAAAAATAATTATTTTCAACATAACTTTCGTCATATTAAATGTGCAATAAATTTAATATGTGATAGTAAGGACACATATGTGATGGCAAAGACTTTTAAGTTAATTAGTTTTGAATTATGTGATGGCAAAGACTTTTAAGTTAATTAGTTTGGGAATCGAAATTCAAATAATATTTGTTTAGAACTCTATATTGAATATGTGATATATTCTTAGTTGACCAAATAGCCAACACAACTATGATAAAATTAGACTAAAAGAGTATATTCGTCGACCACATATTTTCCTACAAACTTTACATTTTTATCGTTAACTTATGTATTTATGAAAAGAAGAACTTTAACTTTTCTTTTTTAGATAATCTTTTTTCATTTAACATATATATTCATGCTCTTAAAATAATATAGATTAACAATTCATAATCATTTACAACTTGTTTGGATGGTTGTTACCTATTGTATTATATTGTGTTGTTAGTTTAAATACAATGTTTGCTTTGATTGTTACTTTAATTTTATTGTAACGTATCGTTAAATCCATCGTTATGTAACGACGAAAGGTCCTATTTTATGTAACGACTGATTTGGTCCTATACAAGACAACACAATACGATACATTATGAAACAATACATAACAATCATCCAAACAAAGTGTTAACAAAATAATAATTCATTACCAATCAACTTCTTTCAATTCATAACCAATATTTAACAACTAATTAATTCGTAATCAATATTTAACAAATAATCAATTAACAAAATAATAATTCATTAACAATTAACAATTAACAAATTAACAACTCATAAACATATAACAAATTAACAATTCATAAACATTTAACAAATTAACAATTCATAAACATTTAACAAATAATGAATTAAACAAAAAACAAAAAAAATCGGAACAGTGGCAAAAGCCACTGCCCAGTCCGATCAACCAAAAAAAAAAAAAAATTTGAAAATTAAGGACGATTAAATGTTAAACATGCGAACAATATAATGTATATAACAAAAGTTCATAGTAGAAAACCTTAATCGAAGATTTTTTGTAGAGTTGTGTTAATCGAATTGTACGCCGCTTTTTCCCACAATTAGAGCTTATGATCTTGCTCCTTGACTTGAATATACCAAGAATCTAAACTTTCCCGACGAAAATTAATAGAAAACGACGTATTTTGATGTGGGGACCACCTTGAAATCGCCTCCAATGGCGTTTTTGAAAAAAAAATTCACTACTGGAGGGACCAGTGGTGGAACCCGATGGGTTTTTTTGTTGGATGATATAAGCGCGGCATTTTACTTGCGCTATAGGAGAGAGAAAATATTGCTTAGCGCGGTATAAAGCACTTAACGGCTCCGGTTAAGTGCTTTTAGCGCGATATTTTCTTGCGCTAAAGGTAGTTATGTAACCTTTTTTTTTTTTTGTTGGGGTATTTTGGTTCAAAAGATTTTTTTGGGGTCATTTTGGTTCCTGGACTCTAATAAAGAAGGAACAGTTATTTTGGAAATATTAATAAGTGAGGAGGTGCCCTTTCAATTAGACATTTGTGTTTTATGAATAATTAATGAGATAAATAATTTAAATGGGAGGAAAATTCAAAAAAAGGAGAAAAAAGATAAATGTAGATTCTGATTTTGTGTTACGCCACATCAGCGGGCCTATATCCTGCTTTTATAGATACATAGATTACAGGAATGAAAAATAACTAGTCCGCGATATTAGTACCAAAAAAAAAGAAAAAGATATAGTACATGGATATAGAATGGGTTTGTCGAAATATGATAAAAAGGAAAATCAGAAAACAATACCTTTCGACTAATTCAAAGATCTTGAGCAATTCATCTTCGCAAACGTGGCTATCAAAAAAATCATCCACTAAAGTTGCAAGCATGCTACTCTTTGCACATGCAAGACGAGCGTCAGAGAATTCAGGTTCGAAGAGTAAGGCAGCAATCAGGAAATAAGTAGTATATAAATAATGTTGTGACAATCCCACTTGCTCTTCCTATCGTCGAATCACCTGCATTCATATTATTAAGAAAAGAATGTTATTAATGTACAATTTATGCTAGGTCTAATGAAGCAAACAAGTGAAGATACCTCTTGAGTTGTTGAAGTTCTTGTTGTTGTTGGGCTTGGCACAAGTTAAAATCGTGCACTGAGAACCCAAGGAAATCTCTGTTGTTAATGTTGGGTGACCTAATAATAGAGAAAAATTAAGAACTTTAGAAGATCGGCTTTTATATTACCTAGTGGTTAGACATAAGAATGTTCAGACATTTGTTATTAAATGCATCAACAAATAAAAATAGATAAAAATAAATACAGTAAGTCATATATTGTGCTAGAATAATTACCTGTAAGCAGCTTTTAAGATTTTAAAATTGGTCATCTCATATGCCTCGATGTATCGTCGATTTTCCACTCGATCATTTGTGGCATAGAACTTCCTCAAAGCCAGTTCAACCTAAAATTTCTTACATTAGTAATGGAATTTCATAAAATTAAAGCTTAAAAGGAGGGAACAATTACGCTAAGGGTGTGTTTTGGTCTGCATGAAAGTATTTCTTCTTTTTATCATATTTAGTTGGTCAAGATGTTTTGAAAAATATTGTTGCTAGAAAAGTGAGTTCATGAAAGATCAGAAAATAACTTCTCTAATGAGAGTTGAGAAAATTAAGCAAGTTCCATACATGTGGAATTGCACGCTGATTCCTTCCTACCCCACTCTACTACTATAGTGTTGTCTAGATTATATAGAAATCTTAAAGATAATATTTTCTGGTTATAACCGAACACCGTAAAACAAGTATTTTCTTGAAATTTTTCTTATAACAAATTAATTTGCAGAGTATTCTACAAGTAATACCTCCTTTGACATCCTATCGATGAATTCATTTTTTAAGAGTATTTGCTCCATAAAAGTTCCTGTCCAATTGCTAATTGTATCCAAAATGTGATCTTTCTCATGAAAAGCCACCCGTGAAGCTTTGTGGAGCTCAAGAATAGTAACATGACTAGTAAATTTCCCATTTGTTGAAAAGAAATGTCTTCATCGACAAATTCTACTGGAACTTCTGCAAAAAAAAAAAAAAAAAAAATGAAGAAGTATCGAATTGATTTATTATGGAGAACTACGTACTTTGTTGCCAAGTTTTTAATAATTTCGTTGTTTCAATTTATGTCTGACTTATTTTTTAAGTTTGCTTAAAAAAGAACGCGACATTGCTCTGTTAGTAATTTTTCGTTCCAGCATTTCTATTTTGTCCTTAATGACACTCCCTTATAGAACTAACATGGCATGTTTAAAATCATAAAATCCAAATGGTATTTTTACGTAAGACCACGCGGTTATAAAGTACTTCATTTGTTCCCTTTTACTTGTCCAATACTAATTATAGATTTCCTATTTTACCTGCCATTAGCAAATCAAGAGAGCATAAATTAAGTTTTTCTAATTTTACCTTTATCATTAAGTAATTATTTCTCAAATTTATTAAAATACTAGTACTAGTCAGAATTACAACAATATACCCAATATAATCCACAAGTGGGGAGTAATCAAAATTACATTTACAGAACATAATTAATAAGGACAACTTAATAAAATAAACACTTAATTAATGTTTTTTTAAGGGGAGCATAAATTTCAAACTTAATAAATCAAAAGAAATATAGGGCATACTCTTTTTTCATTGTTTAAGTTAAGATATATAAAATGAGCAAACCTGAGGAGACATCATAGTTACTCGTCCGTAAAAGTCGAAACGCCATGGCACAATGGGCAACGTTTGAAAAAAATTCTTCGTTCTTTTGTTGCCAAAGCCTATAAATAGTTGACATGTATTATTACGAGATGTTTAAAAAGAAAAAGAATTGTACATACATATCATTGTCATAGAGGTGTTTATGGAAAATTGAAAAATCGAACCAAATCAAAGAAAAAAAATCGACATTTCTTTTATTTGGTTTGGTTTTGACTTTTCTAGAAACTGACAAATAATTTTGTTATGTTTCTTTGAAATGATTAAATTTTTGGACAATGCATACATTTTTTTTAGAGGAAGCTACATATCTATCTATACTATTTTAAAAGCATAAATATAAATGTTGGTTGACCAAAATATCCTTCAAATATTGAAAGATTTTTATATCATTTGAAACTAGATTATATATATATATATATATCTTCTTCTTTTTTCTTAAAGAATAATTGATTTGGTAATGTTATACTGAAATATAGTTAATCTAATATAGTATATTGTCATATATCTAAGAAAAAAAGACAAAAAGTGAATTAACCGAAAAAGTGATATAAACTGAAGCGATGAAGAACTGATTTATGTTTTTTTATTTGGTTCACACATTTAAAAATCTATTTAATTGATTTGATTAACTTTTAGAGCAAAATCAATCCGAACTGAATCATGAACACTCCTAATTGTGATCCAATATATATACCTGTATGTTTCATCTAGAACTTTTCTTATTTCTGCTTTGGAATGCCGATCTATTCCGAAACTTTGAAGGGTATCAACCAAGCAAAGCAATGAATATATCTTCGTTGGGTAGATTGTGGGAACTAAGAGAAAGAAAAAAGAACTATATTAGCAAATTAATCAAACAATGGGAATATATATATATATATATATATATATATATATATATATATATATATATATATATATATATATATATATATATATATATATATATATATATACATACATACATATACCGATTGATTATACATACATATATATAATCAATCCGAATTGAATCATGAACACTCCTAATTGTGATCAAATACATATACTTGTATGTTTCATCTAGAACTTTTCTTATTTCTGCTTTGGAATGCCGATATACTCCGAAAATTTGAAGGGTATCAACCAAGCAAAGCAATGAATATATCTTCGTTGGGTAGATTGTGGGAACTAAGAGAAAGAAAAAAGAATTATATTAGCAAATTAATCAAACAATGTATAAATATCTAGAGACATTTTTAGGAGAATCAACTAAGGCTTTATGGGAAGCATACAAAGAGAATTTCCCAATGGAATTTCAACACTTAGTATCCATGGGAGCAAATCCATAACTTTACTAATAAAATACATACTTTAATTAAAGGTGAAGACCCAAATAGTGGATTACTAGTATTACAAAGAAATGCAGTAATAAAACTAGAACAATTAAGTATAAGTAGTTGGTTTCATATTAAAAAAAATTTGAATGACTATTTTTACTATTGTACTATTAGCGGAAATGCTTTTGATCAAGAGTTAGGTAAAAAAATTATTTAATAAATTACCGGGAGCCTTAGGAAGAGAAATAGAACACAGATGGAATAAAAGAGATGGAGTAGTACAAAATCCTAATTTAAAATGGTCAATAGGACACATAATACAACGTATAATGGATATACTACAAGAAAAATGTACACATATACAAATACAAAAACAATTAAAACAAAATGAAATGAATTTTTGTAAAAGTGTGGTATACACTACACAGGGCTATGATAAAGACAATTATAAAAAGAAAAAGTATAGAAAGCATAGAACTCAATATAATAGAAATTATCCTCAATATAATAGAAAGAAATATTATCTTAGAAAGTCAGCAGCTAGAAAGCCTTATTTAGATAGAAATAGACATGTAAGAAAATATAGAACCGAAAGAAATTATAAAAATAGACTGGAATGTTTTACTTGTGGAAGTATAGAACACTTAGCAAATACATGTCCAAAAAGAATAAATAATAAGACAAGAAATTCATAGCTGATTGAAGATTTTCAAGAAAAGTTAATAAATGTAGATGAATACATGTCAGACACAGAAAGTATATATTCCATAGTAAGTGTAGATACTGAGGAAAAAGTCAAAACAGACTCATTAGATTCAGAAGCAGAAGAATTAATTAATGAAATAGGACTAGAAAAATTAGATTTAGAATCAATTCAAGTAGATAATCTAGCAAATATATCTGAAGACTGTAATCATGAGTTCGAAAGAAATAAAGGATTAGACACTAATGCATGTTTCTTTTGTAAATGGTACCCTAGTAGAGAAAAAAGAGCTAAATGTAAAAACTATTATATAGAAGGATGTATAATGTGTATAGAAAAAGAATTTGAAATAACATAAATAAAGAAGAAAAACATAAGAAAATAGAAGACCCTATTATTAATTTAAGAATAATAACATTAGAAACAAGAATCACTACTAAAAAACGCAAAAATCGATGGATGCGTCGGTTTAAAAAACGGAAAACGGAAGCTCCTGCGTCGGTTTTTTACATTTCTAATTTTTTTTAATTATCTTAATTAGAAAACCGACGGACGACGTCGGTTTTTTTTTAATTTTTGAAAATATATATCCGCAAAAAAAAACAGACGTCCCACGTCGGTTTTATTAAAAAAAAATTAATATAAAACCGACGGACGACGTCGGTTTTATTTTTAATTTTTTTTTAAATAATATGAAATTCAATTATTTTTTTTAAATAATAAATAATTTTTTTTAGGAAACCGACGGACAGGGTTGGTTTCCTTCTTTTTTTTTAAAATTTTTGGGTCAAATCTAGTCAAATGTGCAGGAAAAACCGACGGACAGGGTCGGTGTTGTCCGTTGGTTTTTCTTTAAAACCATTCCGGACGGGTTTTCATACCCGTTGCTCTCTCTTCCCAATTAAACTCCCATTACCCTCAAACCCTAGCTACCCGCCGCCCCCTCCCCTCCGCCCCCCGCCGGCCATTTCCCCGCCGCCCAGCGCCGCCGCCTGCGCAGCCCTTCCCCACCAACCCCAGACCCGTTTTGAAGTTAATTAATTGAGGTTAGTTTCTCTTAAATTAGGGCTTTTAAAATTCTTTCAATTTTAGTTTTATTTGTAGATTTTAGGCCTAATGCTAATCTATTTAGCTTTGTTAAACATCATTTGCAATGTTATTAATGTTGAATTTGTGAAAAAAATGTAAACTTTATTTGACTAGTTTAGTTGTCATATATTTTTTTTTTTTTGGCTTGAGATTGTGCTATATTTCATATTCTTTGTCAATGTATTTGTGTTAGCTTAGTTATCATTCTTTGTAATATTATTGATGTTGAATATGTGCAAAAATGTATACTTTAATTATTTGACTTTTTTTTCTTGTTGTTGTTGTTGTTGTTGGATTGTGCTTTTTGTTAGAATTCCATAAGTTATTAGAATTGTTATTGATCATTCCAAATTAGAATTAGTTGAGATTCTGCTTTTCAAAGTTAGAATTGTTAAGTTATAGTATTTCTATAACCTCAATACTAAAATGTAGATTTTATTTCTCTAGATTTACTTTTCAATTTTTAGAATTGGTTGGAATTGTGTTTTTCAAAGTTAGAATTATTAAGTTATGTTAGAATTATTAAGTTATACTATTTCTATAACCTCAAAACTAAAATGTAGACTTTATTTGACTAGATTTACTTTTCAATTTTTAGAATTAAAGTTAGAATCCATAAGTTATTAAAGTTAGAATTTTTATTGAGAATTCAAAGTTAGAATTAGTTGGGATTGTGCTTTTCAAAATTATATTAAAGTTAGAATTTATAAATTATTAAAGTTAGAATTGTTATTGAGAATTCAAAGTTAGAAGTGGTTGGGATTGTGTTTCTTAAGTTATATTTTAAGTTAGAATTCTTAAGTCATAATATATTTCTATAACCTCAATAATTTGTGGGTATATTTTTGTAGATGGATCGTATGTGGATGTATAATATGAATAATAGTAATCGTGTGGGTGTACATGATGAATTTGTTGAAGGTGTTGATGGGTTTATCATACATGCAATGACACTTCACCCTTTTCAAAATGAAGGGGTAATTAGGTGTCCTTATTCTCATTGCCGGTGTATGAAGTATTTGAAACCGGAAGCGGTTAGGGTTCATTTATATAGTCTTGGGTTTAAGCAGAAATATTATGTTTGGACTGATCATGGAGAGACTGATGGGGTCAATGGTATATTTTACAATATGGTTGTCGGTGAAAGTAGTGTGTCGCAAGAATATAGTCATGTCCAATATGATAAGAAATTAGCTGAGACTGAGGCAAAAAGAGTTGAGGAAAGTAACACCATGAAAGCGAGCCTTGAATCGCTAATGGCACAAGTTAAAAGCCACATTGCATGTGGGCAATTTAGTGTGCCCCTTCTCCCCCACCCGCCCGGAAGATGATGATGACGGTGATTACGTAGCTTGGACACTTGGATGATCGGTTATGTGATTTGGATTTAATAATGGACTTATGTTAAAACTAGTTAATGGTACTTTTGGTTGGCCATTTAAATATTTTTGAACTTTGAAGGTCTATTTAGATCGTATTTGATGTGTTTAGATAGTGTTTGATGTGTTTTATTATTACTTAGGGTGATTTTATGTGTTGTAGCTCTTTTAGAATTGATTTGGAGCATTTTAATGGAGCAGCTTTTGGTACTAGTTTACGTCTTTGGTTTTACGTGCGAGTGTGGTTGCAGAAAATGCATGATTTGCATGCAAGAAATTTTCCAGAAACCGACGGAAAACCGACGCAGTCCGTCGGTTTTCTGGAAATTAATTTTGCAAATTTTCCGGAAAATCGACTCAGTCCGTCGGTTTTCTGGAAATTAATTCTTAAATTTTATGAAAAAATCGACGCACTGTGTCGGTTTTTTATTTAAAATAAAAAAATTTAAATAAAAACGCGTCGGTTTTTTCATAAAATATATATTATTTTTATATAAGATAAAAAATCGAGAATTAAAAAAACCGACTCGGTCAAATCGGTTTTTTAATTTTTTTTAATTTTTAAAATTATTGAATAAAACCCGACGCAGTCCGTCGGAAAAAACCGACGTGGTCCGTCGGAAAAAACCGACGTGGTCCGTCGGTTTCCAAAAAGCGAGGTGATAACGTCCAAATACACTCCTCAAAGAGAAAGTGTACACGGTCGTATGCAATATATTTACCCAACTATGAGTCGGGGTCGAATCCCACAGGGAACAATATGCTAGGCGATTAAGAAAAGTATGAAATTTTCACCAACTAAGCTAAAGCCAAACGATAGAAAATATTTTGGTTTTTGGAAAATATTATAACTAATGCGGAAATGTAAACTAACCTAGAAAGCGATAAAATGATCAATGGCCACAAGCATGGATAATAGGAGATTACACTCAAGTAACGATCAACGTATTTTACGATTTTACAACTAAGAGCGGGTTTGTGTTGATAGATAATGATATCTAAAATCTCATTGAAAGTCTTCCAACCAAATCAATGAATTTCACTCTAAGCTTTTCCAAGCCTTAGAGCGTGATATTAGACACAATCAATTTAACCTCAAGTAACTATCCTCTTCCGAGCTCAAGTTATTAGATGAGTTTAATGACCCAAATTCTTGTTAATTAATCTTTCCCAACCTAGATTTTCTCTTCCGAGCTCAATCTAAGTAAATGGGTGAGTCCTAGGGTTAGCTAATCCCTTTGGAAACATTCAAGAACGAGATTAATTAAATCAACAAAGACCACTTCAATAGCAATAAGAATCATTCAATACATAAGCACAACAAGAGTTTCAAACCAAACTTTAATCAAGAATACTTTCATAAACGAGATTCAAGTTATGGAATAGACAACTACACACTTAGATATACAATACAAAGCAAGGAATTGAAGAAATGAATTAAAGGTTTAAGAAATACTCAACCAAATCTTCAAATCTTCAACCCCAAAGTGTGGTGTAAAAACTAGTCTCCAAACTTGATGAAAAACTGCCAAAGATATCTATTACAAACCCTAAAAGAGTATTTATATCATTCCAAAAAACGGGAACAAAATGCGGACCAAAATACCCTCTTGCACAACATGTCGCACCACATGCTATTCGCATGTTCAACATGCTAATCGCATGTGGTGCCAAAACCGTAGCATGTGGTGACATTTTCTCTACGTCACCACATGCCGCACCACTTCTTTCGCATGTGCAACATGCTGCGCCATATGCTACACTCTGCGAGTAGCATATGGTGCCATTTTCACTGACAGCAGATGCTGCAGCAGATGCTGCTAGCATGTTCAACATGCTGCACCACATGCTATTAGCATGTGGTGCCAGAAACGTTGATTTGTTCTATTTTGCTCTAGTTTGGTCCGTTTTGATCCGTTTTGCTCCGTTATGCTCTCCGGGCATCTTTTCCTACAAAACAACATAAAAACACAAAAAGTAACAACAAAAGTGCTTAAGGAGTCACAAAAGCTTAAGGAATTAGCGTCGAATATCGCGTAATTTCACGACTCATCAACACCCCCAACTTAAAGTCTTTGCTTGTCCTCAAGCAAACTAAAACAAAAATCTCAATGAGGATCCATTTTAAGCACAAAAACATGACTTTGGTTGGTACCAATAATTAGGCTACAAGCATGTGAAGATTCAACGAAATAACTCCCTCGTTTCAAAATACAATTTCAAGAATGCATTAGAGATTTAAAACAATCAAGCAACAACACTCAAGCCTCACTAAGTGACTCAAAACTACTAGCTTACTAGATATGCTCGGTTGACTCAACTTTGAATTTTCAACATCACCAATCTATCGTAATCCATATGCCCTCACAAGAAAGAAAGTCCCCAAATCACTATATTCACAACAACAACACAAGGACAAATACACAAAGTCACTCACACTCATCAAAGAAATTCTAGTGCTAACAAATATCACACCATAAGCTTGCCCTTATTTTCAATCATCACTAACTCAAGATCATTCAGTTGGAGATCACATCGGGACTTTTTAAGCTCATAATGTAGGCTTAGGGAAGGGTAGGATAAGTATTTGGGATACAAGTGACTACGCCCTCCTTGAACACTACACATACTTTTTGTCCACTTTCCTCTTCATTTCAAAACATCACTCCTTCCTTTGCATACTAGTTTCCCCAATTATTCCAACTTTTTTTTTTTTTTTTTTTTTCAAAGATACATTTTTTTTTCACAAAAAGTTTGCAACCTTTTTGTATTTTTCAAATTTTCTTCCTTTCTTTTGACTTTTCCACAACACCAACCTTCACCATTCTCAAGCAACACTAACACCCCCAACTTAGGTTTTTGCCTCAAATTTACAATTTCATGTTCAAGGAGGAAAGGTTCAAAAGAGAGACATTTCGTCAAACAAAAGGCTTGTAATGTGGCAATCAAAGAAAAGGTCATAAGCTCAAATGGGGTTACTAGTGATATTATTTATGCAATGGTAGGCTAGAAAGGCTAAAGAGGCTTTTTCAAAAATCACAAAGATAGCTCAAGGTCATCTCTCCAACCAACATAATCAAAATTAGCATTGAACGACTAACCGGGCAAGTTCTAGATGATAAAAGTAAACACAAGAATTATTCAACAAACACTCATACACATGGCATATGAACTAGTCAAGATGGATCAATTTCACTTCCAAGCAAGAACAACTAGTGCAATATCTCATAATCCAAAGTAAACACAACTAGTAGGTAAAGAGTCACCAAATGAGCCAAAAAGTTGTCACAAAGATCGTTCTTTCCTATGCACCTTGTTTTTTTTTACTTTCACAAAACAATTTAGAGGGGTATTCGTATTTCAATTTCACATGCAAGAGACTAAATCTATTAGTACCAAACAAGCCAAAAGTTTTCACATTTTTCCTCAAAGAAAATAAAATAATAAGAGTGACTAATCCACAACATGTCAAAAGAACAAAATTTTCAAAAATTTTGAGCAAGTTTCAAAATATAATGCGCTACGACGTGCCACCCCCAACTATAAACATTGCAGTGTCCTCGCTGCACATAATCAAAACAAAACATAAAAATAGAAAGGATTTTTTTTTTTTTGTGTTGACACCACCTGCGTCCCCACATGCGATTCGCATGTATGACATGCGAGTCGCAGGTGATGTCACCTGAAGAAATATTTTTTTTTCTCTCTGGCATGACATGCGACGAGACATGCGATTCGCATGTATGACATGCGAATCGCATGTTATGACACCAGGAAAAAAAATTTGCAGCTTTTACTGGTTTTGGGGGCTGTCCGGATATCCGACATGCTCAAAACACTTTCAAAAATTATGAAACTTTGTAGATTAGTCAAAAACCACAAACTAAACTATTCTAAAAAATAAAATTTCAAAAATGATTTAGAAATTTTAAAATGATGGGTTACCTCCCACCAAGTGCTTGATTTAACGTCGCGGCACGACGGTTACCTTTACCACTTTTCCCTCCACTTGGAGGATATGAATTTGCGCCCCAACTTTGAATCAAGATTATGATGACGCTCATGGGGCGGTGGTAGAAAAGTGAGAAGGCCAACTATAGGGTATCGCATTTTGCACTTCTTGGCCCGTAAGTGAGGCATGCCATTTTGTCTTCTTGGCATAGCAAACTTCAAAATGAAAACGCTTTGATCTTCATCTCCAAAATTCTCCATAGGCTCGGTTAGTTCAACTTACATTTCACTAACCAAGCATAATGTTGAAAAATGGTTGGAATGAGGTCCAACGCGCTCAAATTCCAAATTTGCATGAATTTTGACATCCTCACCCAAAAATGAACTAGAGTCTTCAAAAACCATTTCATGAACTTTTTTATGCAACTCTAGTATCATTTCTTCAATCTCGGCATCATTCACTATTTTTGGGTTGGTAGGTTGGCAATTTACCATTAGCTCATGAAAATCAATCTTGACCTCTTCTTCATTGGAAACCAACTCAAAACTACAATCCATGGCCCTTTGATATTGAGCATCACATGCCTCAATCCTTGCATTCAATTCGGCCTCTAATTTTTGGATAGTAATTTCAAGTAGCTTCACTTCTTGACTTTGCTCAACATGTATTTTTAGAAATTCTTCCATCATCCATGAAATGCCTTCACGGTGATTTCCATAGGCTTCAAGTTGTTGAGCTTGATTCATTAGCCAATCTTGGCTCAAAATTTTCATTTTGTCAAGATTTTCTTCATTGTGAGAGTCGTCCAACTCTTGTAAAAATCCATCCATGGTGACATATACCTTTTGGATAGTTTCATCATCTCCTCGTTGAACCACACCTCTCTTCCCACAATTTGGTCAAGACTTGCCCATATTGTTCATTCCTCCCCATTATGCTTTTCAAAATTTCCTCAACTTCTTCTTTTTGAGAATTAGAGATTTCTTCTTCAAGATTATGCTCTTCTTCTTCTTCAAGTTGAACCATTTCTTCAATTTCACAACTTTCGTCGTGGTCATAAGAATTTTCGGATTCATCTTGTAAACTTGAAATCTCTTCTTCAATCATTTCATTTTGAGGAGTCGACACTTCCATGACAATTGAGGAATTGGCATCCTCAAATGGATCATTCGTTCTTTTCATAGCATCTCCATTTTCTAAAATGGTTTGTTGACGAGTTTTCGCTCTTCCTCCATTTTAGCTTCTCGATCTAAGTATGTTTGGAGCATTGCCATGATGCCTTCATATCCGGCACTTTGTCCTTCATTTGCCATGTCATTGTCCCCGTCAAGCTCTCAAAAGCACAGCTAGCATTTTCGTTAGAACAACTTGGGGAGGGGAAGCAAAATAATTGGGACAATCACCCCAATGTCCACCTTGACCACCACATATATTACAAATACTCTCATCATAGGATTGAGACGGTGCACACATCTCTCTCCCGGAGCATATTCACAATCTTGCCAAAAGTGGGGTCCTTCACAATATGGACATGGGTCATCAAAATATGGATTGCAACCATCAAACCCATTTTCATTCCAAGATGCCATTGTTTTTTTTTTTTTTTTTATAACAATAAAATCAAGCAAAGAAAACAACTACACTAATATTCACAAGTTTGGACCAAAGCAAGCAAGCTTAAATCCCAAACTAACCTAAATACGCCAAATTGTTCCCCGGCAACGGCGCCATTTTTGATAACGTCCAAATACACTCCTCAAAGAGAAAGTGTACACGGTCGTATGCAATATATTTACCCAACTATGAGTCGGGGTCGAATCCCACAGGGAACAATATGCTAGGCGATTAAGAAAAGTATGAAATTTTCACCAACTAAGCTAAAGCCAAACGATAGAAAATATTTTGGGTTTTTGAGAAAATTATAACTAATGCGGAAATGTAAACTAACCTAGAAAGCGAGTAAAATGATCAATGGCCACAAGCATGGATAATAGGAGATTACACTCAAGTAACGATCCAACGTATTTTACGATTTTACAACTAAGAGCGGGTTTGTGTTGATAGATAATGATATCTAAAATCTCATTGAAAGTCTTCCAACCAAATCAATGAATTTCACTCTAAGCTTTTCCAAGCCTTAGAGTGTGATATTAGGCACAATCAATTTAACCTCAAGTAACTATCCTCTTCCGAGCTCAAGTTATTAGATGAGTTTAATGACCCAAATTCTTGTTAATTAATCTTTCCCAACCTAGATTTCCTCTTCCGAGCTCAATCTAAGTAAATGGGTGAGTCTAGGGTTAGCTAATCCCTTTGGAAACATTCAAGAACGAGATTAATTAAATCAACAAAGACCCACTTCAATAGAATAAGAATCATTCAATACATAAGCACAACAAGAGTTTCAAACCAAACTTTAATCAAGAATACTTTCATAAACGAGATTCAAGTTATGGAATAGAAACTACACACTTAGATATACAATACAAAGCAAGGAATTGAAGAAATGAATTAAAGGTTTAAGAAATACTCAACCAAATCTTCAAATCTTCAACCCCAAAGTGTGGTGTAAAAACTAGTCTCCAAACTTGATGAAAAAGCTTATAAAGATATCTATTACAAACCCTAAAAGAGTATTTATATTATTCCAAAAACGGGAACAAAATCTGGACCATAATACCCTCTTGCACAACATGCTGCACAACATACTATTCGCATGTTCAACATGCTAATCGCATGTTGTGCCAAAACAGTAGCATCTGGTGATAATTTCTCTGTCACCACATGCCGCACCACATTTTCGCATGTGTACATCTGCGCCATATGCTACACTCTGCGAGTAGCATATGGTGCCATTTTCACTGACAGCAGATGCTGCTAGCATGTTCAACATGCTGCACCACATGCTATTAGCATGTGGTGCCAGAAACGTTGATTTGTTCTATTTTTGCTCTAGTTTGGTCCGTTTTGATCCGTTTTGCTCCGTTATATATCCGGCATCTTTTTCTACAAACAACATAAAAACACAAAAAGTAACAACAAAAGTGCTTAAGGAGTCACAAAAGCTTAAGGAATTAGCGTCGAATATCGCGTAATTTCACGACTCATCACGAGGCTATGAAAACTGACGGACCGTAAAGGGTCGGTTTCCCGTCGGTTTCATTAAAAAAACCGACGCGGTCCGTCGATTTTCGTCGTCGGTTTTTCCCCTTTTTTTAGTAGTGAATTAATGAATTAGAGACAAGTATATAAATTAGAGAAAGGAAAACAAAGAGAGGAGGATAGTGAAAATGAAGGAATAAGTTTATCTAATATACAACCAATAATTAGACCTTTAAGAACAATACCAGAAGATTCTCAAGAACTAATGAGTGTAGAAGATCATGAAGCACTAGTATGTAATGAAGACAAAAAATTAGGAACAATAAAGATACTTGCAAGAATTAAAATAGATGATTATGAAATAGAGACATTAGCATTAGTAGATTCAGGGTGCACAAAGTGTATAATAAATAAAAGAGTAGTCCCACCAAACTTAATAAAAGCCCTAGACAAACCAAATACAGCCATGCAAATGGATGGAACTCATAACATATATAGACATTATGTTCATAAAGCATACATTAGCTTTATAAATACATGTTCGGAATTTTACAAGCCTAGTTATAAAATGAATAAAATATGGGTAAGAGACCTTAATATAAATGTAGATTTTGTCATAGGTTTAGACTTTATGCTACATAATATTGGTAGTTATACGATTACAAGAGATGGAGTAATTTTCTTAAAAAATATTACTCATACACCAGTGCAAGCTCTTAAGATCGAAACTAGAATCCGCCATAAGAAGATCCCTACCACAGACCAAATAAACCTGCAAAAGAAAGAAGATAGTTGTTGTAAAGACTGTCAAGAAAATAATACATGCTGTAAAAGCAAGATAGAAACAAAGAATTTAATTTTAGAAGAAGAAATACTAGAAGACGAAGATCTAATAGAAAAAAATTATACTTTAATAGATATAGAAACAGAATTATATAATTTTAAAACAGGGATAGAAAGAATAGGAGTAATAAAAAATCAAAAAGATCTAGATAATATAATAAAAATACTAGATGAAATAGAAATCATAGGAGAAAAACCTTTAAAACATTGGAAGAATAACAAGATTGTATGTAAATTAGATATAATAAATCCAGAATATGTAATTAAAACAACCTCTATAGAAGCAACTAATCAAGACGTAGAAGACTTTAAGGTACAAATAAAAGAATTACTAAGTCTAGGAGCAATAAGGAGATCCACTTCTAAACATAGATCTGCAGCATTTATGGTAAGAAATCATAGTGAGATAGTAAGAGGAAAAGCCAGAATGGTAATAAATTATAAAAGACTTAATGATAACACTAGAACTGATGGATATAAATTACCAGATAAGACAGAATTAATAAATAGAATACAAGGCAAGAAAATATTTAGTAAATTTGATTGTAAATCAGGATATTGACAGGTACGAATGCATGAAGAAAGTATAGAATGGACTGCATTTACCTGTCCTGAAGTATATTTTGAATGGTTAGTAATGCCATTTGAATTAAAGACAGCTCCACCGATTTTTCAACCAAAAATGAATAGTATATTTGGAGAATATAAAAGGTTTGTGTTAGTATATGTAGACTACATATTAGTATTTAGTAGAGATATTAAAGAACATCTAGGACACCTACAAACGGTATTTAGACTATTTGTAGAAAATGGAATAATAATTAGTAAGAAAAAGATGAAATTATGTAAAAATTATATAAATTTTTTAGGAGTAGTACTAGGAGATGGTAAGATAAAATTACAACCTCATATAGCTAAAAAAGCTTTAGAAATGCCAGACAAGCTAGATAATGTTAAAGAATTACAAAAATTCTTAGGAATAGTAAATTATGCTAGAAATTTTATAAAAGACTTAGGAAAAATAGCATGACCATTGTATTCAAAGACAGGATCTAATGGTCAAAAACATTTTGATACTGAAGAAATTAAATTAGTACAAAAAATTAAATAAAAAATAAAAAATATTCCTGACTTAAATATGCCACTAGAAATAGATTATTTAATTATAGAAACAGATGGTAGTTTTGACGGATGGGGAGCAGTATTAAAAACAAGACCAAATAAATATAGTAATAAAAGTGAGGAAAAAATATGTGCTTATCAAAGTGGTAAGTACAGAGAAAAAGGAAATATGAGTAGTATAGATGCGAAATTTTAGCTGTAATATATGGATTAAATAGTTTTAGACTATATATCTTAAACAAACCAGAAATATTAGTTAGAACAGACTGTGAAGCTATATTTAAATTCTATCAAAAAATAAATGATAAAAATAGTAGTAGGCGGAGATTGGTAAATTTTATAGATACTATTTCAATTTATAACCTAAAGTTTGAACATATAAAAGGAAAACATAATAACCTAGCGCACCAATTAAGTAGATTAAAAATTACGCTAACTAATAATATGATTTACTATTTGAACAAAGATGAGACCCTCAAGTTCCGACAAATTAGACAAGGGAAAAGGCATACAAGCCTCAACCCCAGACACTTACAGACAAACGGTATTATGTAATCTTCATTTTAGACCTATATCTTCATTAGAACGCAATGCCCTAGAAGGAATACAATTTGGAACTAAACATAATCTAGTATTCTTTCCACCATCAAACATGACTTTTAGAATATTACCAGAATGCATAATAGATAAACAACAGACATTTACATCAATGAACAACTTTCATTGTCATGATAATGAGAAAAAAGTCCGACTTTTCCACCTCAAAGACTTAATTCCATCAACTCCATTTTTTTAATTATAACTAAAGTGATGGTACATAAAACACATTTGTATATGTTGCTACATATAATAACAATTCGAATATTTTTAAAAGTTATTTTCAAAATGCAAACCCTTAAAGACTGGCTAATTAAAGTGAATAGACATGTTCGGTGCAAGGGCATGTATTGCTAGTGTATATATATATATATATATATATATATATATATGTGTGTGTGTGTGTGTGTGTGTGTGTGTGTGTGTGTGTGTGTGTGTATTTTTTTTTTTTTTTTGATGACATGAGAATCCGCAGTTGCTATCCTTCGGATGTGCACAAGGTAAACCCAACTCCTGTGTAATAGCTCGCAATTATATTATACCATTGACATACATAAGAAGTTTTTTATTTACACACTCCACTTTTCAATTTGATTGAATGTTTTAATTTTTTACAACAATCTTGTTTCGATCAACTAATTGATGACATAATCATATCATTGTGCTTGACTACGTTTGTAAGCTGAGCGTCAAATTAATTAGTCTATAAGTACTTTTTGTCTTATCAACATGTTTGGTAAATATTCAAAGTGGATATAAGCCAAAATTAGTGAAATATCTTACTATTGTATTTTTAATTCTCAAAATACTTTTCCAAAACAAAATCCCTCATTTCCTCTTCAATTTGTAATTTTCTCCTTTTCTTTTCAAGAATACATTTAAATATTTTTTGTAAGAATTTAAAGATGTTTTAATATTTTATCCAAACACATGATTGTTTGTTTCAAATAAATTCACTATTTGAAAGCTTATCAGCTTTATTTCAAATAAATTCACTATTTAAAAGCTTATCAGCTATTTACAATCTGCTAACGATACAAAGCTGCAAGTATTGAAATTAATTTTATCCTCCAATTCCAAGAAGAAAAATAAAAAGAAGTATTTTCTTACCCCTGTTTTTGTGAACTTTCAAGCTTGAATTCAAATATTCAAAGCATTTTTCATCATGGTGATGGTAAATTAAGGCAGCTGCAGTAGTGAACTATTGTGTCTTTGATGTACCATTATTTCCTTCCACTCACATAATTCACCAATTCCTTCAGCCATATATTCAAGATTTGCTATATTCCCCTTGAAATCATTCTTTAACGCTCTAATAGTTTGTAGAAATTGTCAGTATTAGAAAAGTAAGAAAATATTTTGTATGACGTAATTGATCAAGATAAATTTAGAATACATAAGAACCATATTGAGTCACATTACTATAAGTAGAGTTTTGCACTTTATACATTTAGAGATCGCTCTTCGCTTTGCCATTATTTCAATGACATTTTCCATTTCCAAGATATATAGACTCTATAAAAGTAATTAAACGGGTATATTTTCAAACATCACATTGTTATGTTGTCCAAAATAAAGGTAAAAGTGTAGTGTTATACCAAAATATAAAATTTTGACTTTCTGCAAATGGCGATTTTTTTCTTATAACCGAAAAATCTTCGAGGGTCTGTGGAGCACAGTTCAAAGCTCGGTGAATAATGAGCTTATAATTCTATTCTTCTCCAGCTTAATAACTAAGAGCTTTTGCTTACGACAGAGTTCGAAATCGTGACATGTGCCTAACCCACGTCACAAACTGTGTTTTTACTACTTGTATTTCTTATCTAAAATGTTTTAGAATGAATTTGATTTTTTTTCTTTATTTGATAAGATAAAACTACAAAATCTTCACCAGGGAAAGAGTTAGAAGACCGAGAGAGAGAGAGTTGAACTCTTAAGTGTCATTCAATTATTGGGATCTGAAAATAATTGTGATATTGAATTAATATTATATTATATCACGTTTGGTTGGAATGTTTTTGGCATAATTGTATAAGCAATACGGTGCAATATTATACCGAAATTGTACCTGATCCAATAAGGAATACCGTTATACAGGGATTAACTTTAACAATAAGGATAAAATTGTAATGTTCACATACTATAAACAGTATCTTTTCTGTAAGGTGATGAACCAAACATGCAAAAATATAAAAAAGCGGACCCACAAAATAATTCAATGAATATTATTACTCTCTCCGTTAATAATAAGTGATTTTTTAACTTATGCACACTCCTTAAAAAGGTGCTCACTCTTAGAAAATTATGAGTGTTTTTACTAGCTTGCCCCTAATTTAATGCATCAAAAAAAAAAAAGTTACTTATGATTCCTGATTATGAGGATGGTTGGATTGACTTTTTAAAAGTAACTTATAAGCCAAAAGCTAGAAGCCATAAGTCGGAATACCCAGCTTTTAACTTTTGACTTATTTTGCACTTTTTTTATCTAAAAATAAGTGTATAAAGCATTTTTTATCTTTTCTAAACACCACAAAAAGTAGAAAAGGGCTTAAAAGCCAATAAGCACTTAAAATAAGTCAATCTAAACACCCTCTAAGTAAATAAGGGTAATTTTGAAAGAATAAGATCAGTTTTTTCTTCAAATCTTAAAGCACCACTTATTTTGAAATAAAACGAAAAGCCTAAAACACCATTTATTTAGAAACTAAGGGAGTACTAGTACACATATAATAATCTCTATAAACATTATTTAAAGCGTACCTTTGTGCTTTTGCTAGATTTACAAGGTCGGGGTTCAAAGGCAGATTCAAATTCCGTTTTTCTGCATATTTGATCATATTGGAAAATATAATTTCAAATCCTACAGGTGAAATCTGATCCTTGTTATCAACTGCCCAACTATGTGTTTCAATAAAGCCAAGACCTGAAAGAAAATGAACTCTTTAAGAACTTAATTAATGAATAGGCAGCTTCTTCGAGTTAATTACGCAAAAGGTCATCGAACTTAAAGTAGTATTACTGTAGAAAAATTATTTAACTAATATTTTTAGCAATCACATTATTCAACTCTCACTAACTCTCATAAAAAGTCATTTTGACCATTTTTTGGTGAAAGTTGGCTGAAAAGTTTCTTTTCAAATTTAAAAAAATTATTTTAGAACTTATAAAAAAACCCTAGTTCAATAAACAACCCATGACTTGATTCGACCAGACACAATCTTTTTAACTTTTTATAAACTAATGGTTAAATGGATGTAAGATATTTTTGCATTTGTGCCTTTTACCTCTTTGGACTTGCCTATCTCCAACTCTCCATTTGCCTAGTGCAAGCAAACATGCTAGAGTTGAAGAAAGTGAGTCCTTGACAAGCAATGGATGGCTAGGATTTAGTCCCCAAGATCCATCTTCTCTTTGATTTTCAAGAATCCAATCCAAACACTGAGGAAAACATGGTTGTTTTAGAGAATGCCTTGAAGGGACCATGGCTACCCATGCTGTGTCATAAGAAGAAGGAGATAACTCTACTTTCCTAAA
The DNA here is from genome assembly GCF_029784015.1 of Lycium ferocissimum. Classification (NCBI taxonomy): domain Eukaryota; kingdom Viridiplantae; phylum Streptophyta; class Magnoliopsida; order Solanales; family Solanaceae; genus Lycium; species Lycium ferocissimum. Next base: position 59,797,420 of record NC_081347.1, read on the forward strand.
AGTTTCCCTTATTCTTTCCTTTGCCTCTTTGACACAATCTTGCAACAAAGAAGCAATGCCAGTAGGAAGAAAGAGTGATCGGTGATAGAGATAGTAGCAGGGAGAGAGAAAGGAGGAACAAAAAATATTTAAAAACTCAAAATAGGAAAAAGGATCAAATTTGATCCTGAACCATGCAAAAAGTTCATCCCCGTTTTAAGAAAATGATCATTAATTGCAGAATATGTGGCATATAACTGGGCGCTAAGCTTCGTCTGTTTGCAAATGAGGAAAAACTTAGCCTATTTTAGTAACACTGAGAGCATATAATTTGACCACAAGTATTAACGAAGAGCAGAATTTGCTTCATTTCGCATAGTTCATAAGCAAATTTGACCCTTTGCCCAATAAAAATATATACAAAGTTTCTCTTAAAAAATTATCTAAACTTTCATCTAGATTAATTTGACTTTAAACCACTAACTATATTGAACCCCCAAAAGCGACCATCTTACCATTGATTCAGCAATATTGTGGCTGCATCTTACTCTGCATGGTCTCTGGCAAATTGCATGTTCTTCAAACAATGAGACAAGAAAAAAAATTAAAAACTGAAATTAGGGCATTGTTACAAAAGAATTGAATCATAAAATCTTCTTGTAGTGATCAAAATTATGAGTCTTACTGGATGAACCAAATTTTCCATTTCCCAGTTTATGATGAGAAAGTGGTAGTATGATTGTACTTCTGTGGCCAAGTACCATTTTTCTAAGATTCAGGGGGTGCGGTGGGGGAGAGAGTGACGGTGACAGAACTATTTGTACAAAAAAAGTACCTCACACATATTCATATATACTGGTCTCATTTGGCCTGTGCTAAGCCCGGACCCTAACTGGCGTTAAAATTTTAATTATAGATGTCTTTTAAATTTTTCTGCTTTTGCTTCTTTGTTTTTGTAACATCAATCTGATACTTTGACAGACTTGTAAAATATTAAAGTGCAAAAACGTACCTAAATATTAAAAGAAAACATTTTTCTTAGTTTATATATTAGATTTAAAAAAATCAAACATTTGAAAGCTCTTATAGTTTCCATTTTACTTAAAAAAAATTAGATTAAAGTCTCCAATGATCCAAATTGGGTATCTTCTACCCCTCTATACAACCACTACCACTACTAGCACCACCACACCACTATCTCAACTGGAAAATGATTCCGGCGAAGAGTTTCAGAGACCAGACAAGAAAACATTTTTTAAATTTTATATATGTTGTTAAATTAGTTCCAGTGGTTCCACCATGTGAACAATTTACTTGAAAAGAAAGTGGGTTGCTTGAATTGGCGTTTTCAACAACGCCACATCCGATTTCATCGGCAAATCGTTTCCGTGAAAATCAACTCGCTCTCTCTTCAACAACCAAAAAAGAAAAGCAAATATATATACCATCATACTTCATCACACAAATTGTTCAAAGCCTTTAAAACAAGTCTACGTTAACGTTATACCATCATAAACATTTCTTCGTAGAAAATTCTAAAAAGCAAATTACTTCTTCGAAGTTGGGTGGACCTATTCATCAAATGGATTTGAGCTATGGCTGAAAAGAATGGCAAAGAGATAACTCTAAATATGACAGAACTAGTTCCGTAGGAATTGACATTAAAAATAGTTAAGAATATGAGTTTGAGAAGTGCAAGAAAAGAGATTTTGAATTTATGGTACGAAAAGAAGTAGCAGCGGAAACAAGTTCAGAAGAATGGGAAGCGGAAGTAGATTCAACATGGCCGGAAAATTAATTAAGGTTGATGTAGGCAGAGGGAGTAAAGGTGGAGATGGTGGCGTGGTGGTGGTGATGTGCGGTGAAATTATGGCACATCTAATGCTTTTTAACTCTAAGTTTTACTTGTTTTCGAGCAAGTTTGTGTTAGTTTGATGTGTTTTGTGTGTTGTGCAGGTATTTCGAAGTTAGAATGCTCGGAAAGCGAAAAAACGAGGAAAGTAAGCAATCTGTTCTGATAAGCATAAGGACGGACCGTCAACATGCTCGACGGTCCGTCGAGTTGCCTCGTCGATAAGTTTCTGCAAAGTGACAAATCATCAGAGCATCATCAGATCGTCGACTTGCACCGTCGACATGATCGACAATCGCACTTCGACGGTGGAGTTCCTGCAGAGTGAAAAAGAATACTCAGATCGTCATTATGGTCGTCGAACATATCGACGACCATCGAAGTGCAACGACGACCCGTCAAAGTGCAAGCCGAGCTGGAACAGGACTGGGATTGATTATTCCGAGTTTGACTTGTATAAATACCTATTTAGGTTTTTTTCAGACATCTGGAATTTTAGACTTGTAGTAATTACTTTTGAGTTGTTATTGCTTTTGAAGACTTTCCAGACAATTACATTCATTACTTTCAAGTTATATTCGTAAGTTCAATACAAAATTCAATTATGCAATCTTCAATCTTTTATTGTTTTCTTATTGCCATGAGTAGCTAAACACCTTTACTAAGGTTGTGAACCCAAGGATGGGTGTGTTGTGATTGGGGATCGTGAAAGATATACTCATAATGGATTATTAGGGTTTATTTGTTCTTCGTTTTCATCATACAGTTAGTGGTTGCAAACATTAGCTAACGCCATAAACTTTAGTTTATTTGGGAAAATAGCTAGGGTTAGGTAAGAACAAATAACAAGAACTCAGGACTTTAAACCTTGTTTAATAAATTCACTTAGGAATAAGAGGAATTTACTTGGCATAATTAACCGTTCTTCATGCATACTTTCTTATCTTTGGAAAAAGCATAGAAAGAAATAATCTTTTCTTATTGGGAAATAGTTGATTCACATAGAGGTTAAGTGCATCCATACAAACAGTCCATTAGAAGTATATCACGATCGATACTCATGATCATACACTTTATCTGACGGGGACACAACCTTGGTTCTTTTTACCCATATATTTACAACTTTAAATTTCCAGTCACTTTAAATTAGTCCACCAATCAAAACAATAAAAGGAACACACCAGGACCGTAAGATTAGTATAATACTTATTTAGTAAACTTTTCACACCATATTCTCTGTGGGATTCGACCCCAACCTCGTTGGGTTACTATATTTGACATCGTCCGCTTTACGCTATTAAAAGTGTAAATTTGAGCGTATCAAATTTTGGCGCCGTTGCCAGGGAATACGGTTTTGAAATTACTAAATAGTGTTTACTCTTCTTAAAGTCTTTGTCATATTCCAACACACCTTGTTTTCTACCTTGTAAACCAGGTGATCATGGCCGCAACGAACTTCCGAGTCGAGAATGTTTTTTCGATGAATCCGAAAAGCGATGAAGACTTTGCATCCGCAATCATTCATCCGAGGGTAATGCTACTACTATCAAGTTTGATAATTCCCTCTATCATATGCTCAAACAAGAGGGATACTTTAGGAATGCATTCGATGATGACCCTCACCAACACATAACAAACTTTCTGGATGTGTGCTCTCTCAAGATATCCAAGGGATGTGACTCGAGAAGCGGTTCGGTGAAACTCTTCAAATATTCGTTAGCGGAGAAGCGAGAAAAATGGTTCACAAAGTCAGCCCCGAAACTCTATTGCTACATGGGAAGAGATAGTCAGAATGTTTCTCAGGAAGTGGTATCCTCCGAGTAAAAGAGCTGAAATTCGTGATCAGATTTACGAGTTCAAACAATGTAATGGGGAACAACTTTTTGAAGCTTGGGAGAGGTACAAAGAATATTTGGATAAGAGTCCAAACCATGGTTTTCCAAATCAGAATTTGAAGGAGAAGTTCTATAGAGGGTTGGATCCTATGACCCAAGCTATAGCCAATAATGCTGCCAGCGGGTGTTTAATGAATGAGTCCTATGCTACTATTACTGATATACTTGATCGATTGACTACACACAGCCAAGCATGACATGCAAGTAATTCTGATAGGCTATCACTTGGAACACCGTTGATTCAAAATATTGTGAAAGATAACCGAAACGCGGCGAGACGTTGGCACAATTGGCACACTAGTCTCTCTTTACCGACAAAGAGGCTTGATGAGAAAGCGAAGAAGGTGAACGTTTGTGAAGATATCTCAGGCATGCCTCTTGGAATGTACCAAGTCCCAGAGGGTCCGTATCAAGAGGGGCCCCCTCCGCCAATTGAGAATGTTCAATATGCAGATTACATAGCGAAGGGGGATATTCCTGGGCCAATTCAGAGATATTGGAGATCCCAACAAGGGTAGGGGTCATACAATCAAGGGAACTACAACAACAACCAAGGGAACAACAATAACAACTATAGTGGACCGAACCAAGGGAGATACAACAACAACAATGGTAATTTTGGGAACAGAAGTTCCAACCCTTACATTCCACCAAAGAGGGTCCTAATGATCAAGGTAGTTCGAGGTTGGAGTCAATGCTTGAGAAAGTGTTGGCAAGTCGACAAACAACGAAAAGACATTATACGGGCTATCGAGAGATGGCGGTTTCTCGTTCGACCTATTCGGAATCCGGGAACGAGGATGCGTGATCTTTCGAACGCATCCTGGCGCTAGAAAAGGAGGGCTTCCTAGTGATACTATTCCAAACCCGAAGAATGGTGGGGGCGTGGAACGTACTTTTGCTATTAGCACGAAGAGTGGTAAAATACTTCAAGGTGCTGACAAAAAGGTGGTTGATCTAGATCTGATTATTGAGGAAGAAGAGGTGTATTCTGATGTGCCTATTATTGATAAGGAAGTCCGTGGTGAAGAAAAGGTTGCTGATATTCCAGAAGTTGCTGCTGATACAGGGAAACACACGTTTAACTCAGATGTACAAAGAAAAAACTCCCTTTCCTCAGAGGTTGGCAAAGAAGAATGATGATGCTAAGTGTCGAAGTTCTATGATCGACAAGAAGGTTAACGAATTTTCCATTCTTAGATCTTGTCAAAGAGATGCCGGATTTGCTAAGTTTGTGAAAGCCCTACTTGCGAAGAAAAGGTCTGTTCAACATGAGACAGTGAATTTAACTCATTGTGTGAATTCAATTATTGCTTCCACCACAGTTCAGAAGAAGGGAGATCTGAGCGCTTACCATTAAAATTACAATATTGGGCTTCATGCATTCGCCCGTGCTCGTGTGATAATGGGCGAGTATCAACTTGATGCCCTTGCTGTTTTCAAACAATCCGGTTGGGGACTCTAGACCGACTTCTATGCGATTACAGATGGCGACAGATCTATCAAGAAGCCAGTTGGGGTTATAGATGATGTGTTGGTGCAAGTGGGTAAGTTCATGTTACTTTCTTGATTTTGTAATTTTGGATTGTGCGGTGGATAGAGATATTCCCATCATCTTGGGAAGACCGTTCCTTGCTACGGGTAGAGCGCTTATGGACTTTGAAAAGAATGAAATTAAGTTCCGAGTGAATAATGAAGAGGTGACTTTCCAAGCAAGCAAGGGGATGAAGTTGCCAAGCGCTTATGAGAGTATCTCGGTTATTGATTCGTTTGATGGGATTGTGTAACGACCCGTTTTGTCGTTTAGCACTTTAAAACTACGAAAAGGGTATGGGACTATATTGTATTTATTTATATAATTTTAATACATGTTATAGTTTATATGAGATGATGAATAGAGTGAAGTAATGCGAGGACTAATGATATATTACATCGGTGAAAAGGCAATTGATGTGTGTAGGAAGACATTTGATATGTAAATGGACAACCCACTATTTAGTGGTCTCACGTAAAAGTTGGCATCAATATGTAGTTAATTAGAAATAAATGAAGTGGGCAAGCCACTTCCATGATGTTACCGAAATGAGTGAAAGACAAATAGTTAGTGGATTTTTTTTTTTTTTAATTAAAAATTAATGAAGTGGGCAAGCCACTTTCATGATGTTACCCAGGAATGAGTGAAAGACAAATAGTTAGTGGAAGTACAGAGGGATAATTTCCACTCAATGTTTCCTTTCCAACAAGTCAATGATAATGATAACCACCAGCTCCTTTATCCGCCAACAAACACCAATTCTTCTTCTTTTATAAATTATCAAGACACCACCTATGTCCAAGATCTTATTACGGATCTTGCTCCATTCTATTCATTATTGGAAGTGGACACAAATTACTTTAACTTGAACAACAC
>NC_081347.1:59803655-59889436 GCF_029784015.1 Lycium ferocissimum
CCCCGAGTCGATTATGGTTCCGTCGACATATTTTTGTGCCCTATGAACGCTTTTGATTTGCGCTATTTATGATCCGAAAGTAAGTGTTTTGATACTGATAAGGTACGTATTTTACGTACTTCGACTCCGACCACGATCACCCCGTATACCAATCTCCCGCACCTCCGATCATAATAGGCCTCTGTCCGATATACTCACGTTTGATTTCGATTATGATTTGTTAGTTGCATTCAGTACATTTGGATTGGTTTATGATTTTGTTACACTATTTCGCTTTACATCTACTCGGTACATATTCCGTGCCGACCGTTCTTCTGGGGCCGCGTTTCATGCCGCGGGGCAGTACTCCCAAACGCAATTTAAAGTTATTATAGAAGATGTTCCGGCGGAGATGGCAAGCTCCGTTTTCCCGGGGTGCTGCGCAGTCGGGGTTGTGTGCAAACACGGATGTGTGTTAGAGACTTTGCAGACAGCGTCGTGGGTATTGGTTGTCAGTCTGTAAGCGGCTCCGTCAGCCGATATGTTGGTCTGTGAGATATACCGAATTTTGTATGATTATAAATTTGTTCGATTTGAAAGCTACGAGAAAGAGTATATTTGAAAAAAATTTGACACGTATTTTATCTTATTTGGTTTAAAAAGTTTGGCGTGATTCGGTATGCGGTAAGAGGTCGAGGGTTAGCTCGGCCCTAAGTAAGGGTCGGGTGCCCTCACACCCTAGTAAGGTCGAGTGTGACGGACTACAGAGGTTGAATTAACATTCGAGGGACGAATGTTTTAAAGAGAGGGGGAGGATGTTATATCCGGCATTTTTGCATATTTGGAAAACTTGAACATAATTTTGGTTTGTGAGAAATAAGGCCAAATTTGGATTTTTCTTAGTAAGTGTATGCCGGTTATGGAAATTTGAACGTGAAAACGCCGAATAAGGCCTAAGGGCAAAATTGGAATTTTGGAAATTTATTTCGGAAATTTGCAAAACATGATTTATGAAGGTTTGGGCTTGGAAAAAAAAAATAAGAAATAAGGCCCAAGTGAGGGAGGCCCAACCGGCCACCATGTGGCCCAATTCATGTGTAATTAATTTTTGCATGTGATAATTTAATAATATAAGGGAGTGGTGGTTCAAGAAGCTTCAAGAAAATTAAAGAAAAATCAAGAAAAAGTTGAGAGGAGAAAGAACAAGAGGATCGGCCAAGGAGAAAGAAAGAGAGAAAAAGAAGAAAGAAAAAATTTGTGGAGCTCTAATCTTTGCCTTAAAAATCTTGTTCTTTTGAATTTATAACAAGTTCAAGCGCTCTTCAACGTAGCATAATTGGTTTGGCGGAAAAGCTTCGTTTGTGGAAGATTGAAATTTCAAGAAAGGTAAGATTTTTATGCTCTTGAATTATGAAATGAGTTTATATGTTATTATGTTTGGAATTGGATGAAGATTTTGGAATTATGGTGTGCATGTGTGTGAGGAGTGTGTAGGCCGTGTGTGTGTGTGATTATATAAGTGATATGTGTTGAATTTTATGTTATATTATGGTTGTGGTTATGATGGAATTAATATTGGAAATGAAGGATGGATGAAGTTGATAGAATACGGAAATGTTGATGTTGGCCGTGAGCCATGGTGAATTGAAATGGTGACGAATTGTGTTGTTTAATGTGTTAGATGTGTAGTTATGATCCTTGTATTGTAAGCGTAAGAAAAATGATGCGGGTTTGCATGAAAATGGAATGTGGAAGTTTATGTCGCTTTAGTATGAATTCATGAACAATGGAAACAAAGTGTTTAAGGTGTAAAATATGATTAAGGTTGATGAATTTGGATGATGGAAATGAGTTATGAACTTGTATGTTAAAGATTGGGAGAATTGGATAAATTGTGATTTTGGTGGAAAGTTTACATGTTTTGTATACTTTATGTATATCTTGTATATGTGTGGTAGAAATGATTATGATATGTTTCCGAATGGAATTATAACGATCTTGATTAATCCGTTGAGATTGAATTGGAAATACGAGGGTGAAGATGGAAGTTATGACATTATGTTAGAAAGATGACCAAATAGGTCATATTGCGTTTATTGTGTTTGTTGGTATTGTTGTTGGTTGTTGTTGGTTATTAAAGGCCGAGACTAAGTCTCGGGGATGTCATAATTATAGAGGGAAGTCTTTGCTGAAATTTCGGTAGCCAAGTATAACCCCCCAGTTGAAATATTAGTTTGCATGAATAGTAATTGGTAAGAATGACCATTTGCGGTTTTGGACGAAACGGGAAGTGAGATTTGACAAGCGTAAGGCGCAATCCGGGTATGTAAAGCCTTGCCCCTTTTTCCTTGGCATGTTACGACGAGTCGACGGGCTTGACGAGCGAGCCTCGATGACCTTGTTTGTCACGATTCGAGATTGAAATTAGCGCAAAATCGCTCGGTAAGATTGAACCAATTTCTTCTTTGACCTATAAGAGTGTAACTTCCATAAATGGAGTCGAAACACTCTAAAATGATTATGGACTCACACTCTAAGGTTCCGTATCTATAATTTACGTACTTTATTATGATTGGGTCCGAGGAATGGGCCACAATACCTGAAACTCCCGGTAAGGTCCAAATCGATACTGTTTAAATACGTTTTTCGTAGATAACTCTTAATTATGTTACGTCCGCTAACTAATGAGCATTATGAAGCGCTGTCTTTACGAGTACGAATATTATTCGACCTGCGATGCGGTCCTACGGATACTACGTTACGATATGATCCGCTTTATTCGTCGACTTATCTTACACTACTTCGGTTGATTACGTACGTATGTCGGTCGTATGTATATGGTTTCTCATGGATGCATTCGTGGATGTCTCAATGCTTCCTTCTTTGCGCCGGGCCGGAGTTACATGGTCGTGCACTTCAGCTGCATTATTCACCGCGTCCACTCGGATTGTGCGGGCGGGATCTGTGCGTATCGATTCGGATGCGATTATGATTATGATCGATTATGTGATATTATGGGGATGGCGGCCGGGATGGCATTTGATGCGATTACGTACGTCACGCGTCCCGTACTACGAGGGCCGGGTTACGTTAAAGCGTCCGCTTATGAAGGGGCGGGATGCTGTCTGTATGTGATTAGATCGATTTGATATGTACGTACGTATGTAATTATGACTGCGTATGCATAATTAATGCATTACGATTCTGTACGTACGGTATGGATTATGACTCGTACGTCTTTTCACTTTTAAAATGGTTTGAACTACGATTAATAAACGACACATTTACGTACGTACGATCGATTCGATTACGTACGCCACACATTTGAAATGCGGTTACATGCGAGTTTCGTGCGTACGCTGCGCCAGGTACGACCACAACGCGAACTTGAGCTACCGTCCGCTCACTTCCGTATTATTAGTACGTACGATTTTACGTATACGCACGGTTATTATATTTATGTATGTTATGTTTCTGCACATATCGGTACATCTTCGTGCGACCCCCTTGCTTCTCTCGGGGGGCTGTATTTACGTACCCGCGAGTACGGACGGACGGCGTGATCGTCTCCGGTATAGGACTTCGATCTGTTTGTTGAAGAACTCCCTTTGATCGGAGGCTGATATTTTTGGTATATATTTTCTTACGTTTGCTCGTATGTTACGTATATATATATGACTATTTGGGTACGGCGGGGCCACTTTCCGTCTTCCGGTGCATTACGTATGTTAGAAGTACGGACATATACGGCAGGTGTGGGTTATCCTTTGTACGGGTAGGTATGTGTGTTATGCAACTGCGTACGATATAATATACCTAACGGCACAACGTACGGAGTTTATGTATGTATATATGTATGTTCGTATGATGTATGTTATGTACGTATGGATTTATGTATGGTAGCGATTAGCTATCCGGTATGTCGGATCATTTATTGGGTAGGTACGTACGGGTGTCCCAAGTAGGACACCGATCCACGGCCCACGGGGTTGGGTCGTGACAGTCCACCGACCCATTGATCAAGTATCAGCGGACGATATCACACGTACACATGCAGCGGCCAAGTATCAGGCGGACATGGTACAGCCGCGGTCAAGTATCCCATTGAGACTGATATCAAACGTACACGTACGCGGCCAAGTATCCGGCGGACATGAATTACCGACCAAACGGTCAAGTATCCAGCGGACAATATCACGCATACCGGCCGGGACTCGGCGAAAGAAGTAATAACAACACACACGAGCGAATTGTAGGTAGTCACACGTATGTAATTTTCTTTTATTACAAACTCAACAAAACCTTCAAAACACCCGTTTCTTTAAAACTAAGACAATAGTTAAATTAGGTTTGTTAGGTGTGTCAATGGTTACAATCTTTTGAAATCGTTTTTATGCGTCAAAATGTATTATCAAACGTAGTAAAGTAGTTAGAACAATTATTTATAGCAATCGGAGCAATAGTTAAAAGTTTTTCTTTTCAAAATCACCGCAAGTATACCAAACGAGTGCGACATTGGGAGATCTCGGGATGCGTGGGCCCCACCTCGGGTCGAGCGAAGGCAGCCGGACATAATTTACAAACATTAGGCTCCTAAAGCCATCCGTAGAAGTTTCGGAGCGATCAGATCGTTTACAACCGTTACAAGAGTTCATGTACTTTTGACCAAATATGAAGATCATAGCTCAATTCTTATTGAATGAATAGTAGGCAAAATCAACTCGGCTTTCCGAGAGCGAATTATCCCCGAGGTTCCAATCTTAGCCTAGTAGGGCTAGGACATGCCAAAAGAAGGAAAGGGCAAGCTTTACATACACAGGCTAGCCTTACGCAGTCAAATCTCAATTCTCGTTTCGTCAGCTGCCGAATGAGGTCATGCTGCAGTTACTATTCATGCAAGTTAACATTTTAACTTTGAATTTAAGCATTTGGCTACAGCAGAAATTTGAAGACGCACCTCACTCTATAGATATGACACCCCAGAGATTCAACTCGGCTCAAAACAACCAACAACAACCCAACAATAACATCAATATCACAATAAACACAACAATTACAACTAACCCACTTTCAACGTAATACAATAACCCCCATTTATATTCCAATAAACTACATAGGAATCATATTAACTTCCAATTCAGCCATAACCAACACAACTTCAATTTCATTCATTAAACTTCATTTTATCACATGGAATTCATATCGACGGCGATCAAAATACTAAATAACATAACTTCATTCTTGTACAAACGACCCTACTTTCGGCCACTTGTATAAACCCTCTGACATTCCATGAGTTTCATTCATTTTCTATACCTTACAACAACACAAAAACATGCTAAATTCATTAATCCCTCACCTTAACAACACACACACACATGCACGGCCAACCTTCCAAACTCACGACACCGACTTCACGTCAAACTCTTTCATGAATTTCATCCATTTTAGCGTCTTGCAACACGTATAAATCATAAATAACCTTGTAAAAAGAAAAGGTTGAACCATACCTTCTTCATCACTTCATGTTTCGGCTAGGACAAGGTTTTGCAAGAACAAGAGTTTGGCTTGATTCAACAACTACTTCATGTTGTTTAGCACCTTCCAAAAGTAGAAAACATGGAAGAGAATAATTTTTCTTCATCAGCATCTCATGGTCGATTCCGGCCATGTGCTTAGGCAAACAACTCTTCTCTCTTTCTCAAGGTTTCTTGATCTTTCTTCAAGCCTCTAGAGTTATGAGAAAGCTAGAAGAGAAGGGATTTTCTGGCCAATTTTCTTGGTTCTCTTATCTCTCTCTCTCGGTTTGGTTTCTCCCATGGCCGTATGGCCCTTTCTTAGATCTTCTCCCGCACTCTTGAAATTTCTAAGGCACCACATGGTATAGATGACTTCATTGTCATCTTATACACACATATACAACTAAAACATGTAGCCATGGCCCACATATGCATGTGGTAGGCCACCTCCCCTTTTCTTTTCTTTTTTTTTTGAATTTCAAGTCTCGAATCTTGGCTTTTGGCTTACAATATTTCATCTTGATACTAGTTTCCATGACTTCACTCTTACCCCAGTTTTCCTTAATGTTTCCCATCCAATGAGATTCATAAGCAACTTAAGCCTCTAAAACATACAAAAGTCTCTACTTCATCTCCGGGATCCTCTTGTCCTTAACTTTCCGCCTTTAGTTCGGAATGTCGACATCTGGATACGAGAATTATAACGCACATATAGTCCGTATGTGTGACCGTATAATGATTCTAGTAGAGCCCCAATTGGGCACCTTATGCGATTGATATATGGAGGCCGTATCTTTCTTATCTGATCCGTACAAAGGACCGTACAATTCTGATTCTCCGAAACTTGTCCTCGTCGACTCGTTTGATCTCCAATCCTTATGGAACCTTCTTAACACTTGTTTAACACTTCATTTACAATATAAGGGATGTTATAACTCTTCTTTTAAGACATCATTCAGTCAACATCAACTCGGCACTTGTAAATCCTTTAGAAACACAACGTATACTTCGCTTTCCTAACGAACTTTCTTATAGCACACATGGCTTGTCTTTGGAATCTTAATGAGAACCGTTAAGTACTCTTACTTTTACTTGTAGAAACATCCTATACTTCTTTCACTGCGTTAATCTATTCAACTGTGCAATGACATAAAATTTTCGAGGTGTAGAAATAATCACTAACAATTGATAATTACACAATAGGTGTCTTGTGTCAAAAGTGGCTAGAAGGAGAGCCGGCTAAGACTAAAAGCATGGAAAAAATGCATTACCGATTTGCAATATGTAAATAAGTTTGTGGCTTTGTAGATAGTTCTCCCATATATATTGTAGTATATGTACTATGGCATTTACCCGATTATGATGCAGGTTGTTGATGTTATTCCAAAAAATGTGTGAATAGTATCCATCAAATTGTTGTTCCGGCTTTTATAACATTGGGCCCGATTGAGGTGCCTTTCAGTAGGATTGTGTTTAGTGATAGTTCATTAAAAATTTAAAAAGGTTTCTCATTAAAGTACATATCAATCTATACGAGTGTTTTAACTTCTAAGCCGCCATTTACTACATCGATACATTTAACTCTCTATCCCTTGAAATATTGGTTTAATGTTAACATGCTCCCCACTTTTCCTTTACCTGACACTTTGGCAACTATATATGTTATGTCTATTTGTCTTTTAACCTTCTTTGCTTGAGATATACTTTTAACAATTGATCATTACTTCAAAAGTGCAATCTAATATGTACCAAGCTTATCTTTTCGTTCTTAGTATCTTTGCATCTCGACAACTTATGCTATATGCTCGCAATGAGATTGACGACTTCGATTGGTATCAAGTTTTGGACATTCTATCTAAATTTAAAATGGTCAACTTTCTGCAAATAAAGTTGTCTATATATCCGTTAAACCTCCTTCAGTACAGGCAATTCTCCGCTAGTATAAGTTTATAGGGAAAGCAGCTCCCTTCCAGTATCGCTATTGTCAATTTGGTCCAGTGCACTTTTAATCTGATTACACGTGTACACTTTTAGATCCAAGGGTCATATTTGTTTACCTAATTAGCCTCTAAACCATGGTTAAAGCTCATTAGTAATTTTATCCTTTCCTTATTGACATCATAGGTGTACGCAAATCTTGCTATATAATTTCTCTATTTTTCTTTATTATATGTGTCTGCAATCAGTTATCTGTTTTTTTTTTTTTTTGATCATTTCCCTAGGTTTTTCTTTTCGTTTATTATTTTCATTATTCAAGTCCCAAAAAATGGATAAACATCCATCGCCAAAATCAATGAAATATAGCTCGGTCAAATTAAATAGTCAATTGTTTTTCTTTTTGAAGTAATCTAGTGTCACCGTGGTCAGAGCTAGGGTGCCGCAAGGGAGTTCATCCAAACCTTATTCATCTAAAAATTACAATATATATATACAAAAAAATAATATATATGTAAAAATAGAAACTAGACATATGAATAAGCCAAGGAATTCATTGTGCTATATATACAAAAAAAAAAATTATATATATATATATATATATATATATATATATATATAACGAATTCCTTGGCTTCTTCATATGTCTAGTTTCTATTTTTTTATATATATTTTTCGACGCCTTGGTGAAATCATGGCTCCACCACTAAGTGTAGCAAATGAAGAAACTTGCGAATTAACACTTCCTCCGTCCCAATTTAAGTGGTACCCCTCGAATATCGAGATTCAAATAAGTCTTTCTTGACCGTAATTTTTTCATATATATTTTAAATATTTCGAATTATCAATTATTGTGACTTATACTACATTTTACATAGTTTCCAAATACGTAAATTTTATTTCAAAAATTTTAAAATTTCATGCTTGAATTCACGATCAATAAACCATACACTTTGTTTTTATCAAAATCAAGTTTAAGAGCAAAATTGTAATTTCAAAAAAACTAGTATTAACATATCAACTCTGCATATCAAAATACCAGCGACATGTTGTTGAAAAAAAAATACACCAGCGAGAAATTATCTCATAGCAAGAATATGGAAGAAAAAGAAATAGGTAAACAAATATTGACTCTTAGATCTTGTTAGAAAAAGAATATGGTTTAGATGTTGTTATAGGTAAACAAATATTGACTCTTAGATCTTGTTAGAAAAAGCATACGGAGCAAGGACAATGAATTGTATATCTTAAAGCACCGGAAGATTAATCGTTGAATTTTTCACCAAAAATTGCCCCAAATCGAACTGTGATTCTCTAGGAAACAAAGTTATGCTTCCAAAAACTAAACGTCTTTTATTTTTTGTGTGTTAATATGAAATAAGGAATGAACAGAACTTTATTCTCTATTTTCGGTTACACTCCATTGTTGAAGACCATAATCCCTTTGTTAAAGGGAAGTGAACAGCAGTTCACCAATAAACTGCTTCCACTACACTTCAACGTGTATTAACTACTCCAGAGAAGTTATTTTTTTCTTTTCAATCTGATCTCTTTTATAACGGGTCGGGTCTGCCCACATGGAGCGACCCATGACTTATACTCAACTTCCAACATCTCCCACTTCTCTCATGGTGAGCTAGACCTGTTATAGGCTATACATCCACCAAACACAATATATGAAATGACCTGGTTGTGTACCAGTTCCCTTATGCAACACACTAAGTACAAAAGGCAAGATATTACCGTGAAAAACTTCTTGCTCGAGGGATTAAAAACCACGACCTACCCTAGTAGGATTTCAACTCCACTACACAGAGCAACTTCAGGTTACGACTCTATCGTAAGCTACGAACTAACTCCCATAATCCCTCACCCTTACAATAACGCTTATGTAACCTAAGAACTAACTCCCATAGTCTCCCAACCCTTGCAATACTCCGATTGCAGGCAACACCACTTAGCTAACTCTACCAAGGACACTGATACACTCAGACTGATCCTAGCCTAATGTACTACTCAATAACTTAAGGAAACACACTTCCAACAAGCATCCTTTGAGACTTTTAATGTACCTACAAATAACTTCCTTTAAAGAGAAGAGTAGGCTTACAATTTAAGCACAAACGAACAAAGACTCACAACAATATAAAGAACTTAGACTAAATCTTATGTTTGTATGAGGTTCTTCAACTTGTAGCTGACTTTGTTCTTGAGAGATTTTGAGAACTTGTGTCGGCAGCTTTGCACGATTTAGATTAGGTTTTCAGGTCTGGGTGAAAAGAGACCACTCTTCAATTTTGGCCTAAAGCATAGGCCAACTTATAACATTGTACTTGTGTGCGATTAGTGGCACGGCTTCTGTTCTCTGTCGATAAGCAAGGTGCACAAAGAGCAAATAACAGACGAGGTCTTTATCAGGTTCTGAAACAGTTTGACAATCATCAAAACATGAATGCACTTAGAACTATCAATTTCTCTCTTTTTGATGATGACAAACTCATAGACAATGTCCCCCTTGAGAACCAGATTTCCACTGGTTCTCCCTTCGAAGCAGACTATCATTTTCAAGGCACCTACAATATGTTAGCAACAAAATACAGCTTCTGTGTGAACCAGAAGAACAGGTCACCCACTAACGGGTTCTTCAATTATAGCACATATCAAACTTCCCCCTTAGTTCAGCAGCATGTTTGCCCCCTTAATTCAGCATTCTTCTTTCCCCTTAGTTCAGCATTGTTTGTCCCCTTAATTGAACATCATACAACATTGTCTTCCTTTTTAATTCAGTATGTCTTCCCCTTTTGACATCATAAAAAAGATAACGAACACAGGCATGGCATAAAGACATCCAAAGCAGGATGAAGTAATTATCCAAAGTAGTAGTCTAGATAACACAAACATGATAATTGAAATGCTAAAACATCATGTCAAAGGTAGAGAGGAGGTAGCCAGAAGGGACTTTAAGGCTCAAGTAACTGAAATATGGAGGTCGTAACAGGGAGAAGAGCTATGGAGCATGAGTAAAGGCCTTTAGAATGTTATTTACTTGTTCACAAACAACTCATTGATTCTCGATCAACTGATCACGAAGCTCATCCTCATTCTCCTTTAAGCGAGCATTTTGAGCTTGGAGCTCAGCATTTGCACGAAAAAGCTTACTGCTGGGACCAGGTTCGTGTGTCTATCCAACTAATTCAGCTCTCAGACTATCATTTGCATGGAAAAGCTTACTATCAATAATTGGTTGTTGCTGTGTTTTGATTAGGTCAGAGATAACATAGCTGCTCCCCATACCTTCCCTTTTGGGTATGCCTTCACATTCGTCTTAGATCCTTAGAGTGATCATCTGCTTCCTTGTCCCCCCCTCCCCCCACCCCAGTAGCCTTTTCCAGTCTTGACAATAAAATGCTCAAACACCCGGGTCAAGTGATGTTCGGCCTAAAATCGCATATATTTATTCATTGATGCCTCACATTCTAGTATTTTTAATTTCCTTTTGAGTATTAATTATATTTCTTTGTGCTTAATATTATATTTATATTATATAGGAATAAAGCGGTGTGAAGATAAAGAGATTTGGAGCAAAATTGAATAAAAAGCGGAAGAGAAAAAGAGGAGAAGGATGTGTTGAAGCTCAATTTGAAAATTAAAAGGAGAAAAAGAACTGGAGAGAAGTGGCAGCCATCATGATGACCTAATCATTGGCTATTTATGGTGCAATGAGTGAAAACTAAGAAGGAGAAAAAGAAGCAACAATTTCTTCACCGCAATAGTGAATAAGGGAAGTTGCACACGGAAACAATTTTGGGGAAATCATATTCTCCCAATTTGTTTTGGACTCGGTTATTTCGTTTGGATTTTTGTTCTACACCTATAAATAGTCCATAAAACTGGGTTTTTACATAATTTTGAATAACTTGAAACCTTTTGTTCAGATTTTTGGACCTAGAGAGAGAGAGCTTGGAGCCGCCGTGGAGGCCGGAGTTACAGGGTTTTACCTTTTCTTCTCTGTAATACTTGTTTTTATGTTTTTTATTAAAATGATTTGTTGTTTTTCCTCTATGTCTATGTGGAGCTAAACTTTATAGTTCTAGGGTTTTGAAACAAACATGAAAGTTGACATTTGATTATCGTTTGTATCTATTGATTTTCGATCTTTGGGTTATTTATTTATTCTTGGTCTTAATTGTTTGATTATTTGACAAAATAGTTGGGCACTATCTGTGGCATGTGAATTGAACTAGGGATAGGGAATTTGCTTGCGTAATAAGAATAAATAGAGTTAAAAAAATAGGTTTGTTCGATATAATCATTTCGCTACTGAGGATAGGAATATACCCTTTACCCTTGCTTAGTTGAATACGAAGAAGTAAATGTGTTCTTGTTACCTCTGGCTATCATAGGAATATAGGCGTTATAGTAGCATCTACAGGCTTGTGAGTAACTCAAAAGATACTCATAAAATTAACATCAACTAGTAACCCACAGGTCGAACGATTTGAAGACTCAATTGGATTGTTAGTGGTCATAGTCCTAGATCTATCTCTTCTCCAATAAAAATATGCTCTTTCTTAGTTGAAGTTCATTATTTGTTTTCTTTTATTTTTATTTAGTTTATAAATATAAATTTGGATTTTATTTCTTGTTTAGATAATTAGCATTAGTTTAATTTAGTTGAAGGTTAATCATAAGCCCCTGTGGGTGGGATATCTGGACCTTATTTTCTATATTACTTGTACGACCGCGTATACTTGTATGTGCGTTTGGGAGCAACAATAAGAAGAGACCATAGAAAATCCCATGCTTTTTGTCTTTGATATTTACAACCAAGTCTGAAATCGAAGTCGTGCATCTCCCTTCAGCTCTAGGAAGCAACACTTTATTAACAAATTCAAACATAAGTTGATATTGTGGCTTCAGCTGCTTCTTATGGAATCTTTTTAGGAGGCCAGGAGCCTTCTTGACTGTTTTAATTTGAAAGCTTGCGAGGCTTTTTCTCTTCGCGCTTTTCAATCCTTTGGTTGGCACCGTCGAATTTCTCTAAGCTTTGTCTCGGTGATCGCATTCCCTCCGAATGATTTGTCAAAGTCAAGGTAGAGTTCTCGGTAGAAATCAAGTTCATTATGGAGCTCAACTACTTCTTGTTCAAAGACATTGGGAGCAGGAGCAACAAGCAGATGTTCCCACTTTTGAAATTCCACCATCTCCAGAAGCTCTTTCATGCCATATTTTTCAAAGATGTCTGGGTCAAATACTCTGCCAAGAAACACCTTTTAATTCCTTAGAGAGACTTGCTTTTCATCATTAAAGTGTTGTATCTGTCTCTTCTTCTTGGAGGAACAGGGTGACTCGCTTGCTTTGCTTCATTTACCTTTTAGGAGGTCAACCCAGGCTATTCTACTTGACTGCTTGTTCACTCTGTACATCCGCCTCATAATCTATTTGAAGAACAAAGTTGTTAGTCTTACTTGCCTTCTCAGGGGAAGGTTCTTTTAAGAGCACAACCCCAGGGATGCTATCTTTAATCACCCTAGAGGGGTCTGGAATTTCAATTGAGGTAGGAGTGGTCCGAGGAATGAATGATTCAAACACTCCTGGAGTTTAGAGACCAGGTCCCTCTTGCACATTTCCTATTTTACTTCCTTCGTCCTTAACCTTTTCATCATCCTTCACAGCCTGCTGGGCATCAACACACCCAACCACAATTTTTGCTTCACTTTCTAAGATATTTGATAGTCTCACTCCTTTTTCACCCAAGTTACCATCTACATTTAGGACAGAGTCATTTATGTCTTTAACCCAGCTGAAGGAGATGGAGTTACCTGAAAGTCCCATTACAACTTCATTTCCCTCAGTAGTACTGGCATTTTTAGAGTCACCCATGCCCTCACAGTTCGACTTTTCAGCAGCAGAACTTTGGACCTTAGTAGTTACACATTCAGAATCCCTTATTTTGCTAGATACCTCTGCTCCATCATCCTTTGCATTGATTATCTCAGTGGTTTGGAGGAATTTTGAAAGCAGAGAGTGTTTCACTACTCTCGTCAAAATCAGGTTTACTAGACGAATGATTAGAACACCGATTTTCATGAGTTTGGTCATTTTTAGTTGTACGGACCAGCCGTGAGGTAATCTAAGTGTGCAGGGACAAATTTTGGTCTTTCAAACCGGAGATGGTGTGGAGGATTTTGGTGATTGTGGTTCCAAAGAGAATGTATTCCTAAAGAGTAAGGAAGAACTGTCCATGTTTGGGACAGCATAAGAGGCAGATTCGCTTGATAGGCAAGATTTTGTGAGTAGAGGAGGGATCACCAAAGTTTTCTTGCAAACCGATTCGGTTCAAAAGAAGATGTAACGTTTGGTCTTAAGTTTTGAAAAGAGGGCGAGAGGAGTTTCAATGACATGGAATTTTAGCAATTTAGCACATATAAGCATTAGAACGACTACTAACCTGAGTCACGAGGACCCCACTAAGCATCCATGAATAAATAACTTCACCTTGAGTTTTTTGAACTTTGTAGCATTTTCTTCAGCAGCAAGCAGATTCAATATAACAAGAGAGTGTTTTTCAAAAGCGCACACTCTCCTCAAAGTTTCTTGAGTGAGATGACATTCTTCAAGTTTTTCAAAAGGATTTTGAGCAACAACACTTCATATGCTACCTTTTGACTGTCCTTTTCTCACCCAGGTCTCCAAACTGAACTATTGGCTCTGTTTGGGAACTCGTATTAGATCGAGTCCCTTAGGATGATGACTAGTAGAGCTTGAGCTTTCTCCTTCTAAACTAGGTATGTCTTCCTTTTTATGGTGGGGACTAGGTTCCTCCTCTCTTGACCTTTGTTTGGCAGTATCTTCATTTTGAGGATGATAAAGACTGCTGATCTTTTAGGGTTCACATTCTTGTCTACCTTTATACTCCACTTGATCTCCTTTTTCTATATCCTTCCTTCCATAAATCGTATTCATCAGCTCTGCTATCTGGCTTTTTAGTAGATGATTTTCCTTGGCAACTTCTTCCACTTGTTCTTGTACATCTACGATGCAGACGACCATATCGTAACTCTCTTGTTCGGTACTGACAAGCTTCTCAGTTAACTCTTTCTTTTCTTTAGCTATCACGACCTAATTTCATAAAATCGCGCGGGCACCTACCTATCCCACCTCGATAGGTGAACCCTTAACCCAACATTCACAAACGCAGTATAAATAGCGAAAGAAGATAAAGTAACATAAGTACCGACATACGAATATATACAATAAATAGCGGAAATAATCCAAAAACCACCCGATGTCGGTCCGATCATACAAGAGCATCTAACTAAAATCTATGAGGTTGGAAGCAGTAATAATACATCAATAGTATCAAATATGTCTCAGGATAGAAAAATAAGACATAATAAAATAAGAGTCTTTGGATAGCGAAGCTCCACGTGCTCACCCTACGTATCGAATCAAGAAATTCTCCAACTCTCAACCACAAGGGGTAGACGTCGATCCCACCTAATACTCTGCATTTATAAAAGAACTCAACAAGTGCTGGTTAGTACAAACAACACGTACTGGTAGGAATCACCGGCCAACTAAGATTAGCTAACATATACCAAGACAATAAAGTAAGATAAACAGGTAAATAAACAAAGTATAAGTCAACACGAGTTTATATCCACAGATCAAGTAATCACCTATGTTATAGCATCTAAACCCAATTGTGCCAAGTCTCAAGAGATATCCATTCTGAACCAGTATATCACAATACATATCACAATAAATCACAAGCCAAATGATACAATGTAATGCAATAACGTATGAAGTGGTGAACGCAATGCATATGCACCGTACACATGTACTCCGATTATGGAACATTATATCTCGCCAGCACAACCCATAGGGGGCTTGCGAAGTCCATGTACCCTCATGATTCTGGCAATAACCTCGGCAATCGCTAACAGCTCTCATACCTCGATTTCGGGATAAATATCAGACATCGGTCCTTACATCACTGTCATCCAACTGAAAACCAATACAAAGAGCTGTTTCCTTGTATATCATCAATGTATTAACAAAAGATATCATTATGATGAGATCGCGTGCAATGTATGAGTTTAATGTCAACAATCAAATCAATCTCAACAAGATTTGACACATGGGCACACCAACAATATCAATAAAAAGGCAACACAATAAACCATAATAATATCACATTCCTCGTCTTAAAACAACAACAAGTAAGGTGCTATAATATCATCATCAAGAAATATCACTAGTCACAAATATGTACTATCTCCATATGGCAACGAACCAACAACAAATAGAACAAGATAAGTCACAACACAACGAGGTGGCTAGCCCCAAATCATATAACAAGGCCCAACCTAAGGCAATAACCAACCCAACCTCATACCTAAAGGTTTACATGCATTCTCCGACAATATCGTCTAAATATATGCTCTGCTAATTGAAGTCTCACCATAGGGTAAACCGTAATCTACTTGGAAGGCCGAAAAACAAAGTCTCGAACAATCACACCTTAGCCTTTCTTTTCCTTGGAGCCTCGAGATAATGCAAGTCTAAACAAATCCGAATCATGGAATTAGAATCAAGAGGAACATCATTCAAGCCCTACTTCTATTCAATACCTAAATTCCCAACCTATGGAATAGGGTTTGTGAACTAGAAAGGTGAAATTAAGGATCTATGGGTCTCAACATGAAATTAAGCTCTAGGTGATCAATTCTCATCAATTACAAGTTAGAAGAACCAACAATTTACTCAAATTTTGATTCTGGACCCCCAAATTTGGGTATAAACCCTAACTCCCAATTCGACAATTATACCTTAATCAAGAAGTAAACATGTTACTATAGCTTATATTCATCAAATGCATGCTAAATAAAGCTAACCCAACCACTAATTTCAGATTTATAGCCAAGAAATCATTTAGGAAGAAACCCATTAAAACCAACTATTAATACTCAACTTATTAATGAACTTAGCATGAACCATGATTTTCTATGGTGATTTAATGATCAAGGAATGAAGCATAAGGTTGGGGAAACTCACCACAAAGCTTAGCCTCTTCAAGAACTCCAAAATTTGCTTCAATTTCCTTTGGACAAAATGGGGAAATGTTTAGAGACTTGGGGGCTTTTTATCACTTAAACCATTCAGTTAAGCCGGCTCAGGGGACCGGCTGCGCCCTTGCAACTCGGTCTAGATCGTTTTGCCGTCGGTCAACCGCTTAGCTTGGGGCTTTTCACAGATGGTGCCGCGAAAGTGGACACCACTAAACCAAAAAATAGTCCAAGTTTCATGAACGTCACCCAAAATCCCGACTAATACTCGATCCATCTGCTCACAAATCAAATATGCAACTATGCATAAAAACGCGCTACGAACACACTCGTGGCCTCGAAATTCCTATCAGAGGTCTCGTTGACCGAGTCAACCCTCGGTACCTCTAAATTAAATTTCCAACCCAAGTCCCAAAATGCACCCAATGCATTGGAAACCGAACCAAATATGCACAGAAGTTCTAAACAACCATCCAGACCTCTCGAAATTGACGAATTTTTGATAAAAGTCCATTTACCCAAAAGTCAGCTTTGATTCATCCCTTTTTCACTTTAAGCCCAAACTTTTCCAAATCAATTTCGATGACCTTGGGAAGATTGCCAACGGTCCGCGCGGGCCAAATATGAGCTGCCAAATCTTGAGAAGGATTAAAAGCATCAAAAAAGCAATAATGACCAAACGGGTCGTCACATTAGTGAGTCTATGAAGCTCCCTTATAAATCCTTTTACCATTGAGATCAACCTTTTGTGAGAGTGACCTTCAGCTTCTTCTCGATCTTTAAAGATCCGCCTTCTTTTTTCATCAAGCCATCATCGGGGTCCCGCATTCTTTAAGAGATAGGGATTCAAGTTACTGCCGAGGCTTCATGATCGACTCCACCCTTAGGTGTATTACTTGAGTCAATTTCATCTTTAGATTCCCTCATTGAATCTTTCCATGCTAGAGCTTCCTTCATCAATTTCTCACCGCTCTTCTCTCAGTAACATGTTTCGACAGTCTGCCGACTTTTTGTGCAGTCTTTCTATTTCTCCGAACGATTCTTTGAAATCTGCGAGTGAGAAATACGATTTCTAAGTCATCATCACTTGACTCATTTCTTCTCTCACCATCAAGACTATTTCTTCTTTCTGGATCTAGAGTGATCTCACTATCTTTCATCTTAAAAGATCCAAGTTTTGTGCTGATTTTGTCTATTTCAACACATGTACTTTTAACAGCTTCCTAGATTTCCTTTGTTGTTTTACATGAAGAAACCAGATTGTGCTCTTTTTACCCAAGGTTTCTGTTACACCCCGTATCTTCGAAGAGCACTTATCAAATTTGAAATGTAAGTACGCTTTCGAGTTAAGTTAAGTAAAACCACTTTGGAATATCACAAGCATTATTACAGTATATTTAATGAGTGAAGGATGTATATAAGGTATACCGAAGGTTTTATATGAAATAGGAAGAAAATGAAGTAATACGACTTTGGAGAAAGGATGGGTAATGTCTCTCCTTAAAATTTTGGTCCAACTTGGGGGACGAATATCTCTTATCATATGAAGTGTTTTGAAGTGAAACAAAAGCCTAAATACTAAGCTCGTCGAGTCTAGTTTCCAACGCAATAAACTTCTCATCGATAGGACATGGAGAGAATTATGGACGTTACAAGTTCAAATTTACAGAGCAGAAACGCGTGCAAGATAGATTGCACAATAACCGACCGCGTAGTGGATTAAAAAGTCGCGACAACCCGACCCAAATTTGACCCTATATAAAGGGTAAAAACCCCTTTTTTTCACCAGATTTGCCCAAAATTAAAATTGAAGAGAGAGAGAGAGGGGATCACAAAGTAAGCAATTTTCAAGCGACAATATTAATCGTAACCTAGAACTAACTCCCATACGTGATTCTAGTATGGTTTTGCGGTGGATTCAAGGTGGATATTGAAGATATCTCTGCTTAACAAGAATAAGGTAAATCACACTCTATTATTAATGTTAATTTTGGTTTATTTACGGAGATAAAGTCGTTAAAAATTGTATAGCAAGTTGGAAAAGAAAATCAAAAACATCGCGCGGGATGTTTTATGGTACATAAGGGGTGTTAGAAATGATGTTATTGTCATTGTTGTTGTTGTTGTTGGTGGTGGTGGTGGTTACCGAATTATAATTTCGGGTATATATAAACCCTAGAGACGTCGCCGAAATTTACAAATTCTAGAAAGACTTAGTTTGAGGGCTTAAGACGCTCTATGAAAACGAGTCTAAATGAGCAGTATAAATTTTTTTAAATATAGATTTACGAGCTTCAGAGGCCAAGCATTGAATAGTTAAAGTTAACCGACCAAAAAAGGTATGTTAAGGCTAAGCCCTTTTCTTTCTAAAGGCATGATCTTTCGTTATAAACCTTTGTGTCATATCCATAATATCTTTGCCTCTACAAATGCCTAAGTCTAATATCATGATCCTTATGATATTAAGATCGAGCTTATTCATGATCTTCGAGACTATTCTTTCGAGATTGATCTCACCTCATAATACTTGTTCTTTCGAGGTAAGATATAGCGATGACGATTCTATTTCTAATGCTATCTAAGTTCATGATTCTTGAGACTCCCATGGCATTATTGATTTCAACTTACGATAGTTGATCTTCTAAGGAAGGATATAGTGATAAGGATAATGGTAATGATGATGTTGATTTTAGTTATGTATTTTTACGTATATGTATGTATGTATGTATGCATTGCATCCCACTGATCAGTTGGGCATAACACCGAGTCCCGAAAGGGCCGGGTAAGATAACACCGAGTCTCGAAAGGGCCGGGTAAGATGATACCGAGCCTACATGGCCGGATAAGATAACACCATGTAAGATGCTATATGTATATAAATATATGTATCTATATATATATTACCGCGCCATAAGAACCGGACGAGATATTATATATGTATGGAAAAGTTTTTAAAAAGCTAAGCACGCAAGACATTCACCTTAAAAGGGCATTCCGAGGCACAGGTTGATCTCTTTTATATTACTTTATCTTTATACGTTCATTATATTATTTTCCATGTCCGTTATCTTTTACTATATTACTATTCAACCTTACATACTCGACATTGTTCGTACCGACGTCCCTTTTTGTGGACGCCGCGTTCATGCCCGCAGTGTAGATAGACGAGACAAGGATCTTCCATAAGGTCGCCTTCAAGTACCATTCAATCAAATAAGCTCCACTTCTTCCCCGGAGCAAGTTCTACCTATATATATATATATATATATATATATATATATATATATATATATATATGATTTTTGTTCGTGGTATGTCGGGGCCCCGTCTCGACTTGTATACTTCAATCATGTTTATAGAGGCTTTCAAGACATAACAAGAGGACACTTAGTCATAGTGTGATACAAAGAATATCGCATTATGGGTCTAATGTACATATACTTATGCATGATACTATGTTCATATTTAGCCCTTGATCCTATTGTTTCCATTTGAGACAAAGGATGTAAGTTATAAGCTGGTTCGCTCGGTTTTCGTAAGGAAAGGTAAATCACGCCTATACCAAGGGTGGGGGTGTGCAAATTGGTATCGTAGCTAATCCTAGGGTTGTCCCTCCGTGTCAAAATCCCTCATTTTAGCAATGTGAAGCCGGCCACATTTATAAATAGGAGGTCAGCAGTGGCATTTAGGAATGACGACCTTCTTTTCTCATCTTAGATCGTGCGGGAGAGGCAAGTCATAGGAAATGAAATTTCCCGTACTAACCCTGTGATTCCAAAGAATGGCGTTGATAAAACAAAGGATGATGCATTAGATCACAATCATCACTTTGTTGAAATTATGTCATCAAGACCATCTTCTATGAGAATAAATTGGTCATAGTCAAGATAAGCATCCAAAAAAGGAAGGGAATTAGTTACGTGTATAATTTAATGATAAGTTCGGTTAGTAAGATTGCAGTACCACGTAAGTCAAGGAAACAATTGCAGAGGTAAGTAATGGTAAAAAGGATTATAAGTCGGATATACTAAGAATGTTGCAAGTATTATTGAAATGTATAGCCAATGAATGGAAGGGAAAGGTCACGTGGAAATATACAAGGCGATTGATAAAAGTTCAAGTATATTCCGAGTTGTGACGCAAGAGGTAAGTTTTGTCATCTTTGCATTTTGCGATATTGAGTAGAAGGGGCTAAGGTGTGTTACGCATGTATATATTTGACCTCGAGGCATTGCCTGTCAATTTGGTCAAGTTCGGGATTGGCTCTATAAGAAGTATAGGGGAAAACTCACAAAATTTTCCTAAAATTTAGGACGAGATTCAAGGATATTCCATGTCCAAGTGGGGTGACATCCACATAAATTTCAAACCGCTAGTTATATCAATCGCAGTATATGACATAGAACCATACAAAAAATCGCCATGTTGAGATGGTTAGAATGGTGCAAGCACGATGAAGTCCTTCTTTACCACACCTTTCCTCTCCTCCAAGAGGAGGACTGGCCGGCTACAGGTATATGAGTCTTTTATTAGAACTTCTTATGTGCGTACAACTATTGTAGGATACCATTGATAGTTGACGAATGGAAGTTTTGAAGGGACCGATAACTAAATTTATAGATAGCCGCGGCTAAGAAGTTTTACCTTTACAAGGAATCTTAAAATTTAGGAATGAAGCATTGTAGTGTTGATTGATGTCTTGTCATCGGGAGTTCCAAAGGTTAAAATATGCATTTTTACCTTTGACCAAAAAAGAATCCTTTTAATACGGTCCGCCTACGAGAATTTATCGAGCATCTAGAATTTCAAATTGCCTAGGTTATGTGATAAAGGTCACGCAAAAGAGGTGGACCACATCACATAAAATTAATCCTCATATCCCATCCAAGGGTTAAGCGTCTTTGAGTAGAGTAATCGGATGGGTGACCCGCATTTCTAAAAGTCTTACAAATTCAAAGATAAGGGACTTGTAGGGCTAGAGTAGCCTAAAAAGGAAATTAGAGTATATGAGTACTTTGGAAACCAAGAGGTCGCGAAGGACAAGGCGGACTAAATCGGTGGCAGAAAGAAGCGCAAATCCCACCATCAATGATAAGGAACAAACCTATGTCGGAAATACTTTGGAAGTAAGCATGAAATATATGTATGTAAGTCTATGAAATCCCATGTGTGGTCACTTTCCGCCCCTATAGAGCTCCCAAGAATCGACGTTGCTATATATTAAAGGCATTAATTGAACAAAGTAATGAAGTTCAAGAGACAAAAGTGGTACAAATGTTACAAGGTAAGTTGATGTTATTTTTACTCACTACTTAGAGTCTCCTAATGCAATAACATCGGGAAAGGAAGAAAGTAAGTATGCGGGAAGTAAGAAGATCAAAATGTCGCAAAAAAAAATGCAAGGAACAAGGGTGAGTGAAGCTTCCAAGAGAGACCGGCAAAGCAAGGGACTATTTGGATAAAATTTGAGAGGTAAGCATGCGAAAGGGATAAAGTGCGGAAGTATGGAATAAAAGATAAATGTGTGGGTCGACAACGGACTTCGACAAGCCTTGACTAAAGGGTAGTGACCACAACTAGGTAAGTGAAGTAAGAGAGAGAATGACTGTGCTTTGCAACGATACTAAGAGATTTCCCGACCTCTCGAGAGGTATATAAAGGATAAAAGTGTAGTCATACTGACATGGTTGCCTCGGAAAAGAGGGAGCTTTCCTAAAAAATGATTTAAGAATAGAATAGATTTTCACGTTTAAAGGAATATTTCACGAACTTTAGGGTCAATACTGCAAATGAAGGGAGGAAAAGAACGCTCGAAAGGAAGGTTAAGAGTCGGGAAAAGGTATACTAATGGGCGATCGAAAGAGAGGAGTTCCGAGTAAAGTAATTGAAAATCTTTAACCGTGGTAATAAGAAGGATACTTTAACGAGTTGGCAGTAGGAAACCGATCAATCACCGAGATAAGAACGAGGATAATAGGGCGACATATATGATTGGGAAATTAATGACATGAGGTAGGAATTCTTGTAAAGATCGAGAGATTCGATTATAAAAGGAATAGAGTGTAATGTAAGGAACGGGCATGGAAGACAACTGGCCGTGGCATTAGAAAGGCGGATAAAGGCTCGATGCACGAGGATAGAGAGTGTAAATTGGGAATTCCGTACTAAGAGCAAGAAGTTTAGGACACTTTCGAAAAACTTAGACGCACAATTCCAACACAAACGCGTAGTCGTAAAAAATTACGAGTAAGGGCTAAACTTTTCCCTAAGGACCTCGTAGGATGGAAGAGTATGGAATATTGATAAAACGGTATAGATAGGCATAAATGGAAGAAGAACTCAAGGTAAGAAGAATTTTAGATATGTTATAAACAAAGTCGGTAGGAAAGACGAGGAGTAAAGTATAATCGAAGTCTTCATAATGACGGGTGACTCGTTGTTCCCATTAACTTGCGGTCCGAAAGACCGTTAGTCATAAAAGACGAGGTGCGAAATGACGAAAAAGGATCGTAATCATGGATCTAACCCTTATAAATATCCCAATTGAATACAAGAGTGTAAGTAGCAAAAAAGTAGATAAGTCGGACCATACGATGACGGAACCCCGCCTTAAGACCGAGCTATCGGCGTACGATTATCGAAAACTATGGATACTCAAAGGCTATTGATGTATAGGACCTCCTTAATAAGGGGGAAGAGCATATTGACTAGGGGAATTATAATGTTCTCAAGAGACGGAAAAGAAATTTATTAGCTCGGGGCCGAGCTTGAGGCGTATTGGCATATCGTATGGTATCGAAAAGAAGAAACGAATTGACAATAAGTGTATTATGGAAATAAAAAAATTAAAAAAAAAATAAAATATGAAAGACACCTTAAGAGAATGCTTCACGCCGACATGAGCTACGATATTTTTAGAGCATGGTTTGAACCCCTCGTAGTGGGAGGAATTGCGCCGCTCTAGGTATGCAGCGACATGTCCTAAAGGGTAGTAAAGAGAGCAAGAAAGGTTTCAAAGCCAAATTCATAAAGGGCGATGGAGAGGATGACGAACCGAAGGACACTTGGGACGACAACGACTATTGTAACAAAAAAAGCAACAACGATTGGTAGTTTGATAATTTTCCGAAGAAAGGAAGAACGCCGTTAGAATGGAAACTCACCGAATATTAGAAAACATTTCATGGATCACTAATTATACCGAATATGAGAGCATATGCTAAGGAATTATATAAACCGTCAACGTGAAGCAATGCCCAACTACAATTGTAAGAAGGCCATCTCTTCCAACAAGGAGTAACGACTGACGAGACGATCGTCGATACAAGGAAATCGAAGACAAGTATACTTGAGTTGCAAGAGAGTCATAATAGAAGAATTGCCGTAGTCCTATGCTTCTGGGATTATATTGATAGATGTGAGGGAAGAAGTGAAAGAAGATGACTGAAGGCAATAAAAGAGTTAAGAAATAATGAAAAGAGATCGACAAGTTATAGTTTAAGCAAATGGTAATCGGACCCTAAAAGAAAAATAATTGTTCTAACGAATGAAAGATGGTGTTGTGGGTTGTAAACTACAACATTCGAGGATGAATGTTTTAAAGGGGGAAGGATTTTACACCCCGTATCTTCGAAGAGCACTTATCAAATTTGAAACGTAAGTATGTTGAGTTAGGATTAAGTAAAACCACTTTGGAATATAAGGAGCAATCATTATTAAGTATATTTAATGAGTGACGAATGTATATAAGGTATACCGGAAGGTTTTATAAGGAAATGAGTGGAAGAAATGAAGCAAACACGACTTTGGAGAAAGGATGGGTAATGTCTTGTGTGAAAATTTTGGTCCAACTTGGGGGATGAATATCTCTTAGCATATGAAGTGTTTTGAAGTGAAACAAAAGTCTAAAATGAAGTTCGTGATCTAGTTTTAACGCAATAAAGCCGCCCATTGATAGGACATCAATGGAGAATTACGGACGTTATAAGTTCGGATGATAGAGACTAAACGCTTTTTTTTTTTTTTTGCTACGGTGACCCTACCCGAATATACCCTTTTTTAAACCGGTAAAAACCCTAGAAATTTTTCAAGAAAATTGAAGAGAGCGAAAGAGAGGGATCACAAAGTAAGCAATTTTCAAGACGGCAGTATTAATCGAAGCTCGGATAAACGCACGGACGTGATTCTAGTATGGTTTTGATTCAAGGTGGATATTGAAGATATCTCTGTTTTAACAAGAATAAGGTATGAATCTCCTATTATTAATGTTAATTTTGATTTATTTACGGAGATAAAGTCGTTAAATAATTGTATAGCGAGTTGGTTGGTTGTGAAAATTGGAAAACATCGTGTGGGATGCTTTATGGTATATATTGGTGTTGGAAATGATGTTATTGTCGTTGTTGTTGTTGTTGTTGTTGTTGTTATTGTTGGTTGCTGAATTATAATTTCGGGCTAAGCATATAAACAAGGGAGAAATCTTCGAAATTTCAACCATTCTAGAAAGAGTTAGTTTGAGGGCTTAAGATAGGCTTGAAGATGAGTCTAACAATAGTATAAATTTTCTTGAATATAGATTTACGAGCCTGAGAGGCCAAGCGTTGAATAGTTAAAGTTAAGGCGACCAAAAAGGTATGTTAAGGCTAAGCTCTTTCTTTCTAAAGGCATGATTCTTTCGTTATAAACCTTTGTGTCATATCCATAATATCCTTGCCTCCACAAATTCTAAGCCTATGAATCTCGCCACATCCTTATGATATTTCTAGAGCTTATTGATGATTCTTCAGACTACTCTTTTGAGATTGATCTCACCTCATAATACTTGTTCTTTCGAGGTGAGATATGGCGATGATGATTCTATTTCTAATGCTATCTAAGTTCATGATTCTTGAGACTTCCACGGCATTATCGATTTCATCTTACGATGGTTGATCTTCTAAGGAAAGATATAGTGATAAGGATAATGGTAATAATGATGTTGATTTCAGTTATGCATTTTTTATGTATATGTATGTATGTATGCATTGCATCCCACTGATCAGTTAGGCATAACACCGAGTCCCGAAAGGGCCAAAGATGACACGAGTCCCGAAAGGGCGGTAAGATAATATCGAGTCCCGAAAGGCCGGGTAAGATGATACCGAGCCTACATGGCCAGTAAGATAACACCATGTAAGATGCTATATGTATATAAATATATGTATCTATATATATATTACCGCGCCTTAACGACCGGACGAGATATTATATATGTATGGATATGTATGGAAAAGTTCTTAAAAAGCTAAGCATGCACGACATTCACCTTGGAAGGGCATTCAGAGGCACAGGTTAATCTCTGTTATATTACTTTATCTTCATACATTCATTATATTATTTTCCATGTCCGGTATCTTTTACTATATTACTATTCATGCCTTACATACTCAATACATTATTCGTACTGACATCCCTTCTTGTGGACGCTGCGTTCATACCCGTAGGTGTAGATAGACGAGACAAGGATCTTCCATAATAGGTCGCCTTCGATACCAATTTGATTGGTGAGCTCCACTTCTTCCACGGAAACTCGAGTCATATATATATATATATATATATATATATGTATGATTTTTGTTCGGGGAATGTCGGGGCCTGTCTCGACTTGTATACTTCAATCATGTTTATAGAGGCTTTGCGGACGCTTCCGGACAAGTCATAGTGTGATGATAGTAATGTCGGTATCATGGGTCTAATGTACATATACTTATGCATGATACTATGTTCGTATTTAGCCTCGATCCTATTGTTTCCATTTGAGACACGAAGGATGTAAGTTATAAGTTGGTTCGCTCGGTTTCCGTAAAGTGCCGGGTGCCAATCACGCCTTACCAAGGGTGGGGTGTGACAAATTCGAAGAAGATTGTGCTTAGATCTTTGGTCTTATCGCAGAGTATGTCTTTGGTGAGCAAAGGCACAAGGACTATCACAAATGATGTCCCACAGTTCTAGATCCTCAGTAGTGATGAAGTCTTCCATTCTGGCCTTCCACCAGTCATAATGTTCTGCATTGAATCTTAGAGGACTTATGATGCACTCTCCCTTCCTTTAGTTTAGTGAACTGGCCATGATGAGGATCTTTTCTAAGTGTTAACCTTTTAGAAAGAACCCGCTTTGATACTAATTGTTATAAGTTGTGCGTGCACCAAACACAATATATGGAGACACCTGGTTGTGTACCAGTTCCCTTATGTAACGCAGTAAGTACAGAAGGCAAGATATTACCGTGAAAAACTCCTAGTTCAAGGGATTAAAAATCACAACCTACCCCAGTAGGATTTCAACTCCACTATACCGAGCAACTTCAGGTTACAACTCTACCGTAAGCTAGGAACTAACTCCCATAACCCTTCACCCTTACAATAACGCTTTTGTAACCTAGGAACTAACTCCCATAGTCCCTCAATCCTTGCAATACTCCGGTTGCAAGCAACTCCACTTAGCTAACTTTATCTAAAGAAACTGATACACTTAGAATCCTAACTTAATGTACCACTTAACAGCTTCAGGAAATACACTTCCAACAAGCACCCTTTGAGACTTTTGATCTACCTACAAATAGCTTCCTTTAAAGAGAAGATTAGGTTTACAATTTAAGCACAAATGAATGAAGACTCACAACAATATAAAGAACTTAGACTAAATCTTATGTCTAGATCAGGTTCTTCAACTTGTAGGTGACTTTGTTCTTGAGAGATCTTGATAACTTGTGTCGACAACTCTGTACGATTTAGATAGGTTTTCAAGTCTGCTAAATATATTGCCATCGTGTTGTACATATAGTGGGAGCATGTGGGGTGAAAAGAGATCACTCTTCAATTTTGACCTAAAGCATGGGCCAACTCACTGTTGTATTTATGTGCAGTGAGTGGCATAACTTTACCGTTGTCTCTGCGACAGAGCAAGGTGCACACAGAGCAGATCACAAACCAGGTCTCTATCTGGTTCTAAACAGTTTGACAATCATCAAAACACGAATGTACTTGGAACTATCAAGACCCAAACTACTATCATGTTAATAACACACATAATTCATACAGACAAATAACAGGCGACCTGTGAGCATCATGAGCTATACAAGAGCTCTACATAGGAATTCAATCACATGCGGAAAGAATTCGTTATTAAATATAAGAATCATATTACTCCCAATGCCCCAGACGCCATTCGCTACTCCAATAGCTAGTTATATGATCCCTCATCCTCGAAAGAGGCAAACCCAAGTTCATGTTTAACTTGATATCCATAATTACTCTTGACACCCTTATGGTAAGTGTAATGGCCTGCCTACGAGTACAAGTTAAATTAATAATTTTAATTGTCTTTCCTTTCTACTCAAATCTACTTGTTCCAAATCAACTGCTTTCCTAGACATGCACTGCATTACCAAATCACTCATGGCTATTAATAACATGCTAAAGTAGCAACAGTGATTGAAACTTCAAGAAGCAGTTAAAGGTCAAAGGGTATTCCATTGAAAAGTTAATGTAACTTTTCGAGGTCTCACACAATGAAGAAGCAGGGATCCATTTTTTCATTAACCCATTGGTTGCTTAGCACACGTGGTATGAAATATGTGCTACGGTGTTCTCACTATATAGTGGTGCACGTGTCGCATTCATTTACTAATTCAACACCGAATAGATCTTGATCTAGACACCTCCAGATGTCTAACCCGAGCTTCTTTCTATAATGATCCTCAAATCCATCTTCTTAGAAAAACTCATATCTGGCTTACAAAACAAGTCATAACATGGTGGTGGAACTCATCTCTTCACGTTACTCAGTGTAAGAGGTGATTGCTCGTGTGAGAGAGCCAATCTCCTAAGTTGTTCGACACACTTTATCAATAAAATTACATTATCATATGCATATAAGATATGAACACAAATTCAAGAGTAAAATATAGATGAAAATATTATAACAACCAAGTCATTTTACAATACAGAAATATGATCATATCCTATGCAAACCTAGAGCCGTAACATGTTTCTCAAATAGGTCTCTTGATATCGCCTTTGTAAAAGGATCAGCTATCATTTCTCGCGTAGGTATGTATTGTAAAGTTACTTCTCCACTTGCTACTATGTCTCTTACAAAGTTATATTTGATGTCAATGTCTTTGGTTTTGCTGTGATACTTAGGATCCTTTGTGTATGCAATAGCTGCTTGACTATCACAATGTAAAATCATTGATCCATGCAAATTCTTTGCTACACTCAAATGCTCAAAGAATCTTTTTAACCAAACAAATTTTTGTACTGCAGATGCACAAGCCACGAACTCACTTTCATAGTTGAAAGAGTCATGCAAGTTTATTTTTTACTTTTCCATGAAATAGCACCACCATTACGTAGTAAAGCATAGACTAATGTCGATTTTCTATTGTTCCGGTCACCACCCCAATCAGCATCTGTACAACCTCTCAAGTGTAAATCATATCCACTCTAACATAGTGAATCATCAACAGTTCCTTTCAGGTATCGAAAGATCCTCTTCACAGCTTTCCACTGATCTCTTACAGGATTAGACTGATATCTGCTAACTAGACCTACGACATAACAAATGTGTGTATGAGTACACTGTAGCGGTTCGATATTTTTTCCGATTCGCAATTGCACTTGCCTCATTTAAAAAGGAAAGTGTCCCGGGGAATTACAGTTGTCAATGGTACCGTAAAAAAGGAAAAATATACCTCTATATAGTGGTACTCTAAATGAATAATGTTTTAGAGCCGCCACCTAATTTTTAGAAAATTAGGAAAACCAATTCGAAAAGGGTTCATTCAAAACGGTTAAATTTTAAAAGAAACCTAATCTAACCAAAGTATGGGTAAGGGTTCTAGTAATCCCCCGGGGAAGGTGTTAGGCACCCCAAAATTAAGGATCCGTAAAATATAATTGACCTACGGGTTCTAATAGTGTGCCTTTGTAGATATAAATTTCTTGTGATAAAAACATTTTGTTTCATATTGCCGCAAATAGAAATTAGTCATGCATGCCAAAAACACTCCTTTTCAAGAAACGAAAAATGTTAAGAGTTTTGCCCAAAATTGGGCTTTTTTTTTGGATTTCGGACTAGAACACCTAGGTTAAAACCCGAACGCGTTAACCCAATTAGAACACTACGTAAGCCCACCCGAGTTTAGAAAAAGGTTTTTTAGAAAAAATATTTTTAAGTATAGAAAATAGTCTTTGAAAGTAGTTTTTATAGGCATACTA
Source organism: Lycium ferocissimum (assembly GCF_029784015.1). Classification (NCBI taxonomy): domain Eukaryota; kingdom Viridiplantae; phylum Streptophyta; class Magnoliopsida; order Solanales; family Solanaceae; genus Lycium; species Lycium ferocissimum. The sequence goes on from NC_081347.1 coordinate 59,833,419, forward strand.
ATATACTCCATAGGGTTAGCCATATTTTTAGAACTTTTTCCAATTCTTGGTTTTAATGTTTACAAAAAGTCTCAAAGTTAACTCATTAGCCTTTTTAATAGTCAAAACAAGCTCACCCAAAATGATAATCCAAGTTTACAAAACATCTTTTCCAACTCAAGTTTCAACTTAATCATAGTAGTCCTAAAGTTTGCCTATAAGTTCAAAATCATATCAAAGATATCCAAAATCCTCAAAATCATCCGTAATCCTAAATTTGCCTAAACGGTTTAAAAAAAAAAATTGAAAATCAACTTTAGCAACTCTCAGGCGTGATAATCTCATTCAGGGTTCCAATTTAAATACAAGCATACATATATATAACCAGGTAAATAATATAAAGAGTAGGGAATTGGGCCAACCAAGCCCAATAGAAAAATGCATAAATAAATATTTTCGCTCCAAATTATGCTCCAATATCTTAGTCCTTCCATGATAGGAGTTGACTCGATCTAGAAATATTAGTCGGCCTCGAAAGATCTACCAACAAATTGGGGAGGTCACAAAAGATAGGTGTACAAAACATTTGTAATAGGCCGAGGTCAATTATTTAATTTACAAAGCCAAAAAAATGAATTACAACACTTTTAAACCAAGCTCATAATTATCGTACTTATAAATAAAAGGATAATTTATGCAAAATGCCCAATAGTTGCTATGAATTAGTAATAAACTCACAAGAACTAAGTTTTATATATATATATATATATATATATATATATATATATATATATATATATATATATATATATATATATATATATATATATATCAAAAGCTAACAAGAATGAATAAATCACACTAAGCCTATCAACACAATGCCAAAATTCTAACTTAAGCTACTATTTTTCTTATTTTTATCAATTTTAATTAACCTAAAATCACTTAGTATTGTCAAAAGTAGTAATAAATCCATAGGATACTCACTTAATCATGTAAACAAAGTTAGGCTAGCACATAGTCTTTTTCAACTGCACAAGCATCATAAATAATATATAATCATAACTTAAAATGAAATAAGGGATAGAATCTCTTTTTCTTATTTTTATCGATTTAACTAGCCTAAAATCACTTAAAATTGTCTAAATCAAACTTCTAATTTATTTTCATTTTTTCAAATAGTAATAAATCCATAGGATACTCACTTAATCATGTAAACAAAGTTAGGCTAACACCTAATCCTTTTCAACTACACAAGCATCATAAACAATATATAATTATAACTTAAAATAAAATAAAGGATGGATTTTTTTTTTCTTATTTTTATCAATTTAACTAACCTAATATTACTTAACATTGTCTAAATCAAACTTCTAATTTATTTTTATTTATTCAAATGTATGAAATTCACATAATATCCACTTAATTATCAAGCAAGACTAAGCTAGCAAAGAATTATTTTTAACTAACACAAGTATCATAATAAATATATAATCATAACTAGAAATGAAATAAAGGATATCAATTTAACTAACCTAAAATCACTTAATATTGTATAAATCAAACTTCTAATTTATTTTCATTTTTTCAAATGGTATCAAATTCACATAATATCCACTTAATTATCAAACAAGACTAAGCTAGCAAAGAATTATTTTTAACTAATACAAGTATCATAATAAATATATAATCATAACTAGAAATGAAATAAAGGATAGAATGAGAGGTTACCTTTTGATGGGGCAACCTAAAGATTAAAATGAGGATTGGTTCAATCTACTTCAAGCACCAAACACTTCACAAATCTTTAAACTGCTTTTTCCTTTAAATTTTTTTCTTTCTTTCTCTATATGTATATCTTATATTTGTATCTTTTGTTGCTAAGCTTTGAATATATAAATCAAACTTTAGCTTTTAGGATGCCAAATTTAAACTCTTTTTTTTCCGCTTTTCTTCATTTTTTTCCCTCTCTTTTTCCAAAAAATAGAAAAAGAAGATTCCCTTTTTTTTTTCCTCTCAAAAACGTCCCTCTCCAAAAAAATTCCTCTCCAAAAAAAATCCCCTTTTCTTAATGTCCATCCCTTCTATTTGTAGGCAAGCCAATTTAGAATTCCATGGACAAAAATAGGCCATGTGGCCATAGCTTTTCCCCCCAAAATCCTTATTCAAATTTTCAAAAATCATCCAACTAAGCAATTAGAATTCTATGGACAAAAATAGGCCATTTGGCCGTACGTTTCCCCCCCAAAAATCCTTATCCAAATTTTCAAGATCATCCAACTAGTATTTAAAATTCTATGGACAAAAATAGGCCACTTGGCCGTACTTTCCCCCCCAAAAATCCTTATCCAAATTTTCATGATCATCCGACTAAGCATTTAGAATTCTATAGACAAAAATAGGTCACTTGGCCATACTTTTCCCCCAAAAATCCTTATTCAAATTTTCAAGATCATCCAACTAAGCATTTAGAATTCTATGGATAATAATCGGCCACTTGGCCGTACTTTTGCCCCAAAAAAGACCTTATCCAAATAGTACCAACAAAGGTACAAATGGATAAAATCCCCTCTTATTTTTTATAAAAATGTAGCATAGTTTTTATATAGTTTTAGGTTAATTAGTCTAATACGCCCCTCGTAAAATAATATTTTGACTAAATAAAAATTATAATATGCCATTTTAAAATACAAGCTTCAAGACGAGCCCAATATTGATATACTTCCGAGCGATATTTAAAAATGTGGAAAAAAAAAATGCGGTCAAAATGAACCGTAATTCATACGTCATTTTTAATTAACAATTTTCCCGAGTTAAAGGGAGCGAGATATGTATCTTCTTTTCAAATCACATTTGTGAAAGTAAATAACTTGTAATTTCTTGTAATTATTAATTTTTATGAAAATGATAATTAAACGTCAATTTTTGCAATTTTCTCGGGGTTTTTAAATTTTTAATTTTTTAAGGGCATCCTTACTCCGTCTTGGACTTGGAAAATTTGAAAATTAAAATACGCGTTTTATGAGGTGAAAATTAGGTGTCAACATACACATGATAGCATACATCAAACTCCCGACTGCACTTGAATATGGAACTCGAGACATGTTTTCTTTTTCTCTTTCAGTTTCTTGACACATTTCAATGCTTAATGTCTCACCTTTTGCTATAGGAGTATTCATGGGTTTGCAACTATTCATTCGAAAGCATTCCAAAATTTTCTTTATATACGTTGCTTGAGATAGACTCAAAAACTAATTGGAATGATTTCTTTGGATCTTAACACCCAATATATAGTCTGCTTCACCCATAACTTTCATGTCAAATGACTTTGAAAGCCATGACTTGATAGTTTTGACATACTCAAAATTATTTTCGGTTAATAAAATATCATCCACATAAAGGGAAAGAATTACAAACATTCCATTGGACTTCTTCACATAGATGAAATGGTCTTCATCGATCATGGTGAAATCATATTATATCACTTCTTTGTGAAATCTCAAATACCACTGCCTTGAAGACTGCTTCAGGTTCATAAATAGATCTTTTTAATTTGCAGAATTTCTTTTCTTGGCCTTTAACGACGAAACCTACAGGTTGTTCCATGTAAATTTCCTCATTTTGTTTTCCCTTGAGAAAAGCTTTCTTCATGTCCATTTGGTATAAATCTAGATCCAAATGTGCAACAATATCCAAAAGTAAGTGAATTGAGGTAAACTTCACAACTAGTGAAAAGGTTTCCTCATAATCTATTCCAGCTTGTTGGGTAAAACCTTTTGCAACCAATCGTGCCTTGTATCTTTCTATTGACCCGTATGCTTTGCGTTTAACTTTGAAAACCCATTTGTTCCCAATAGCTCTATGCCCAGAAGGAAGATCAACCAGATCCCAGACTTTGTTGGTTCCCATGGACTCCAATTCTTCTTTCATTGCTTTCATCCATTCATCTTTTCTAGGGCTTGCTAAAGCCTCAGTAATAGAATTAGGCTCATCTAATTCTGTGGGAGATACCAAAAAAACATAATCCTCAATCTCGTATGATCATTGAGGTATACCTTTTCTAGTACTCTTATGCAATTGAAGTTCAGATTCCTCAATAGGATTTTGGGATTCAAAACTCCCACTTGGATCTGGAACCGATCCTTGATCTATTTGACTATCAAAAATGTCTGAAAACATTGTCTGATCATCTAAATTCAACATTTCGTTAAGAGGCTCTCCTTCCTTTATTTCGCCTTTTTTTGGGAAAATCATTTTCTAAAAATATGACATCTTGTGATTCAATTTCAGTTATACTTCTATCTTCTGATTCAGCATTGAACACATACCCTTTGAAGTGTTAGGTGTATCTTATAAAGATACATTTCTTCCCTTTTGGACTCAAATTTCCAAACTTACCAAAATGATCATTTATTTATGCAGCACAACCCCAAGGTCGAAGGTCATTCAGGTTTGGTTTATGACCAGTACATAGTTCATAAGGAGTGGAAGTAATTGACTTAGAAGAAACTTTATTCAAATTTAGGCCGCAGTCAACAACGCATCTCCCTAGAAGGAGATAGGTAAATTTTCCTGTGCCATCATGTATCTTGTCATATCCAATAGTGTTATATTCCTCCTTTCTGCTACGCCATTTGGTTGAGGTGTGTAAGGAGTAGTTAACTGTCTTGTAATGCCTTTTTCAGTACATAATTCTTCGAACTATTTTGATAAATATTCACGGCCTCTATCGGTTCTTAAAGTTTTTATACTTTTATCTAATTGATTCTCAACTTCATTCATATATCTCTAAAGCATTCAAGTGCTTCAGATTTCTGAGAAATAAAATAGACGTAACCAAAGCACGTGAAATCCTCCATAAACGTAATGAAATACAAAGCACCAGACCTTTCCCTCACATTCATTGGATCACAGATATCAGAATGGATTAATTGAAAAGGGGAATATGCTCTCTTAGCCTTCCCAAATGGTTTACGTGTAATCTTGCCGGCAAGACAATTTTCACAAGTTGACATTTCGATTTTGGAGATAGGACCTAAATGCCCTTCCTTTGCCAATCTATTCATACAATCTTGCCTATGTGACCTAATCTTGAATGCCATATAATAACATTAACATCACTGTTACTAGAATAACATGTCATTACACAACGGTCAACATAATAGTCATAAGTTGAAGGATTATAATATAAAATGATAAACCCATGATAATGAAGTCAAAAACCATAAAAAATCTTGAGTAATTCTAACACCATTGTGACTAAAATTTAAATCAAAACCAAGATCTAGAAGAATAGACACATATACTAAGTTACGTCAAATCTCTAGAGTATATAGGACGTCATGCAACATCAAGGATCGGTCACCACGCAAGTTCATTTTTCAAGTTTTTCTTTAAGCTGCCTACATATATCCACCTTGATCTAGGTGAGACTGAAATTTTACAAACGCTTTCGATCACGACTTATCGGTTGGCCCCGAGTCTACAATATATCCAGTAAAACAAAGAAGAAACATAAACAGCTAGAAACATATGTAGCACTTCGACAATCATGAACAAAATGCCCTAGAACATGGCAAATTTCATCTTACCTAAAAATCTTTTCCCTTCTTAGGATTTGGCGTTACTTTTCTCCTTCTCCGATCTTCTTACCATTTCTATCATTTTTCCAATTCTTCTTGCTTGGCCCGAAGACTTCGTACCACTTGATTCCGCCATAGGCACCAGATATATGTTACACCTTGAAAATTCTTATCACACGTTGAATAGACTAACGAAGGACATGATGTATACGAGGTTTGGACAAGTAAGAAATAGCCTTTAATGGTCCTAATTAAGATTTCCAAAGACATTCAAGATAACATATGTTATGTATCGGATAAGAATTCCGAGTATTAAGTTAACAACGTTATAATGATACCTTGAGGAAGAGTTATAACATCCCTTAGAATGTTAATGAAGTGTTGAACAAGTGTTAAGAAGGTTCAATCATCAACGAACAGAACAAGTCTCGGAAAATCAGAACATACGGCCGACATACCGGGACCGTATGTCCACCGTAGATCCAGCCTGTAATGTCATGTTTCACTGGACCAAATATACGTTCCAAACATACGGCTTGAAAATTATATACTCATACGTTATATTCTCTGGCCCGAACTCAAATGATATAACCTTTCTCTCATTTCATATTCATTTCATTTTCCATATCTACTCTTTTTAGAACATTCCATACACTTCATCCACAAGAAAACAAAGGAAATCAAAGATCAACAACAAGAATTGAAGAGAATCAAGTGTATGAAACCCATTAAAGTCATCCAAACCAAGAAGACCCCAAGAGAGGTGAAATAGGGTTTTGGTGAAAAAGGTGTATTATCATTCAAGGCTTATTCCTCCATCATCTAAGGTGAGTTTCATGACTTTTCCATGTTTATTGAAGTATTGGTAGGTTGAAACACTTGGATTGTAGAAGAATATAGAAAATGGGTCATAAATGTGTGAATAGTATCCTTGTTGAGTAGTAGTTGGATTGAATCATGAAAATTAATACGTTAAGATTATGAATACGTTATAAATGACATTTAGAATATGGAATAAGTATTGTATGTGAAAGAACGCGATAATGGACTTTGGTCATGATTATGGAGAATTTGGAGTGAAATTGTGAAATGTGGGCAATGCAATTGAATGATGCTTATTGTTTAAGATATTGTGGATTGACGAGGGTTGATATGGAATATGGAGGAAAGTAGTATAAACAAAGGAAATGCTGCTCAATTTTCTCTAGCTTAGTAAGTACGTTCTTATGATTGTTTAGCTAATGTTGATACGAATTCCCTTGAAGGTATAGACGAGTGCATTAAAGGAGAACGAGCAAGCAATAGAGTAGTTAAACGACAAAGGTACGTAAGGCTCAACCTTTCTTCCTAAGGCATGAGTCCTATGTATGATCTTCCTCATTCTTCATGAAATTTCTATATTCCGAAAGACTAAGAGCCTACGTTCATGAATAGTCATATGAGATAAGAAATATGCTAAGAGTACGATGATGAAAATGCTAAGTTCAAGCCTAAGGATTCTAGAGATTACGATATGATGTATCTACAAAGTTAATGATGTTGACTACGATTCATTGATGTTCTCTTCATGTACACTCACCTTAAAACGTTAGTCCCTTCAAGGTGAGCTATAACTCCATATGTAATCGGGGGTCCACGACCTTATGTCACCCCGACATAACTATAGTTGCCCTCAAAGTTCTAATGTATGTGTTGACGATAAATGTGTAATGATGCTAAGTTATGATAAGGCCATGATATGTCTATGAAATGAATAATAATGATAAAGAATATGATCTGTACGATGATATGATTCCACCGGGCCTAAATCACCGGGCTAAGCCTAGAGGGCCGTGCAAGTCACCGTAAGGCCGGTATGTTTACACCGAGCCTAGAGGGCGGCATAACACCACTAGTGGGCTGCATATGATGGTTACCCGGACGCGGGTTAACGATGATGATGTATGACTGGTATGACGATGTATGAATGGCATGATGATGTATACGCTATGGTAATTCATATGATATGCTACGTATGATATGTGTATAAAATGTATCATTCAAAGGTTATGCCTTTATCTTATGTCTCATGAATTCTCTATTATGTCATTTCATTCACGCCTTACATATTCAGTACAATATTCGCGACGTCCGGACGCCGTGTTCATGCCCACAGTAGACAGGAGGTGATCCGCACCATAGGAGCTAGTATCATTTGAGAGCACTCCATTTTCCCTAGGTGCCATTGATTATTCTTTTGGTACATATACGTGTATATATTTTGGGCACGACGGGGTTCCCGTCCATATGTCTAGTACTAGTAGAGGCTCGTAGATACGTAATGATGATCATCAACCTTCATGTATATGTACGCGTGTGTGTGTATATATATATATATATATATATATATATATATATTATTTTGACGGCCGAAGGGCTTATGATTATAAAAGTAAATATGTTCAATTGATATTATCTTTCTATGATAATGATCATATGTTATGAATGAGAGCAGATGAATAATAGAATTCTCATGGATACATCGTGACAATATAGTTTTCAAATCTTCAAGCTCGACATGACAGAAACATCGAGAAAGTTTTGATGCTATCATCATGGGTTAAATTAACCTTTAAATGTTCTCAACTATCAAAGAGATTAGATCATCGTTGAACCTCGCCGCTTCATTTGACCAAAGACTTTTGAGCCGAGCAATCATATTAGACATCACCCTAAGGTGTTGTTTGACATTGTGATCATGATAATTTGTCAAATCTCTCTAAGGCGGGTCACATTAGTACCCCCATATATCTCTTGTAAGTGTGCCCACATAGCATAAGCAGTTGGGTATTCCTCACATTCGAGAATGAGATCATCAACAACAGAACTCACAATAATCCCACGTGCAGTAGAATCTTTCTTTTTTCATGCATTGTAAGTTTTCAAATCTCTTCTATGTTGTGCAGTGTTACCCTCTTCTGGGTGAACCAAAACATGATTGATACCTTCCAAAGCGTCTTGCTCTTCTAGTACATACCACATTTTATGACTCCAGATGTCGTAATTCTCACACTTTAGTTTCTCACCCTTGTTTCAATCAGCAATGATGCTCTTGGATGCCATATCTGTTGATTGAGACAATTAAGCAAGTTTTTACTTATCAATATTTACCCTTGAAATAAAAGCATGTGATATACACCTTCAAGCAAAACAATTTTCATAAAGGTTTCACATTTAGTGTAAAATCGAAAGGTCACAAAAGTTTCCAATCATCATCTACGAACCAAATGTTTAACCAAAATTAAAATCATCTCTTAATGTGTATTTAATTATATTTGTGACTAGAATCACACGGATTCTTTTAGTCTTATCCCCTTACAACATTCTGTTATACATATCAATTAGTAATAAATAAATATTCATATGTATATATAACAGAAGAGATAAACAAACATATGTTCATAAAAGGAATTTACACAATTACAAGTCATATACTACTCGTCTATGGCTTTCTTCTCATTACACAGGTGACTAGGATCTAAAATACTTTTAGCCATATATTTAACCAATTTATCTATGGGAGAAAGTCTAGAAAGCTGAGATTTAGGAACTATCGGACAATCAATCTGGGTCTAGAATAACTCATTAGTAGCCAAGATTTCTTAATCTTTGTTGTTATTTCCTTTTCCTCCCACTTGCATTCAAGTTCCATAATATATACCCAAACAGGTTCATTTGGTCCAAACTTGTGATAAATATCAGCCAACTGACTCTTCCAATAATCTGGTAAAGATTGCTCTAATATTCCCAAGGCATCCCAACTCAAAACATCTTTAAAATGTTGAAACATTAGTTCTGATAGCTTCCTCCCAAAAAGACGAAGATGACTTGGTATAGATGCAGATGGGTCCATTTTGAATTTTTTAAATTCTACATATTTTCTTTCTCCTTTCCTTTGCACAATTCTTTCCTCCCTAAAGATATTTTTGTAGTGTCCTTGGGACATTCTTGATGATTTCAGGCTCAGAGTCTGAATCATTACTGAATTTAGTCCTTCGACGACGCATTCTTCTACGTTTTCCTTTTGCTCTACTTTTACCATCACTCCCACTTGAAGCAATTCGAGCATGTCCCTGTCCAGCCATGTCTAAAATGGAAATAAGGAAACAAATGGTTGTTACCATTCAATGTGACAACTTATGCCACAATTAATCGTAGAAGACAAAATTATGTTTAAGGGTCATCAGGACTAAACAAAATACACTAAGGAGACAGAGAGTTATCTAAAGACCAATTTGCAAAAAAATATATAGGTCCATAATCCAGATGACACAAAATATGAAATCATATAACAGTAACAAAATTCGGGCATGAGCACTGTTATTCAAAAAGCTTGAAGAGAAAAAAAAATGCATCATCTAGAAACGTGGCTTCAAAGAGAAAAAAAAAAAGTCACTCTTAACAAAATAAGAGCATTTATGACTCATTCCCACTTATTTAATAACAAATAGTGATACTTATGCAATTAAGAAATACTTCAAAATGGGTCTTTCATAAATTCTCCTTCTGTCAATATTCTCTATGTTAAAGAAGGTTAAAATAACTACTTTGGGTACTATAGATGAAATAGGTACCATCCTTGGAAACTTATATTGGGTACCACTAGTGAAATATTCGAATAGGTACCATTAGTGAAACATTACCAATAAGTACCACCGGTGAATATTCCAACGTGTTTTAGTCTTCACTTAATTCGTTTTCAAATATTATTGTTAAAAAGGGACAAAAATTTTCATGACAAAAGAACTTTTTGAGAAAGACTAGGAGACAAATAAACCCTAGGCTCTAATACCATTGTTAGAAAAAGAATACGGAGCAAGAACGACGAATTTGTACCTTAAAGCAGCGAAAAATTAATTATTGAACTTGCCACCAAAAATTGCCCCAAATCAAACTTTGAACCTCTAGTAAACAAAGTTATGATTCCACAAATTACATGTCCTTTTTTTTTTGTGTGTGTGTCTCTGTGTGTGTGTGTTAATATGAAAGAAGGAATGAAGAGAACTTTCTTCTCTATTTTCTATCACACTCCGTTGTTGAAGACCATAATCCCTTTATTAAAGGGAAGTGAACAACAGTTCACCAATAAATTGCTCCCACACACTTTAACGTGTATTAAATTCTCTAGAGAAGTTATTTTTTTTAATCGGATTTCTTTTATAGCGGGTCGGATCGGTCCACATGGAGCAACCCATGACCCATACCCAACTTCCAACAGATCTGAAAGTGTACACGTGTAATCAGACTAATAGCGCAATGAACCAAATGGACAGTAGTTGTACTGGAGCGAAGCGGCTCCCGTTTATAGGAGGCCCAACTTGCAACAACAGCGCATGTGCCACTAATCGTCAGAACACATGGAATTTCATTCATCAAGCCAAACATATCATGCTTTCCTTTATTATCATCTAAACACAAACTCCAAGCTGTTCAAGCCGAGTCTGCTTTTTCACATTCACTTGTGCTATTATTTCCTTTGCACCACAATACATGAAAAATTTAATTATTTGTTCTATTCCTAATAATGTTCAAGCAATGGTGATCTTTTCAGAGCCGAAATTACGAGAGTTCCTTATTGTTATTTCATTCCTTTCATATTAGAAACTACAGAAACTAAGCAGAGGCAGATCCAGGATTTGGAAGTTCCGGGTGCCACGCCGTCCAAATAGGATAAACGGGTCGCTTTCTTCAAATTTGGGTTATGGCTCGGGTCATTTATCTTTTTCGATTTATATAGACCTCTTTTAGATAAATATTCTGAGATTAAAGATACCTCAGCGGCCCAAGTGTTTTTTTAATTTTTTTATTTAATTTTATTTTTTAATAAGAGGCCGTATTCTCTAAAACTATGAGAAAGAAAAAAAATTCCCACGTTAAAAATTTGAACTGTATAAACCATCTAATATTGTTAACTCAATATATTCATACTCTATTGCCCTTGTGTGTCCTTGCATATATATAGTTCAGAAAGAATCAAAAATTGTAGCTTAAACCACTCATCTTCACTTAGCGCGAACGTTGGTGAAAGATCAAAGTAACCTCTAAATTTGTAAAACTCTTAACACAATAACATTCATCATTTTAAAACTTTAAATGTTCTTTTAGAATTTTAAATTACTAGTTAAATATATCTGTTTTAATATTTATGTAATGTTTTAAAAAGTAGTACTCATAAATATATGACATACACGCAATGGGTGTATATAAAGATTATACTTAAAGAAAGATGAAGTAGAGCGAGGAATTAATTAAAGCAAAATAGAGTTAATTTTAGATCAATAAAGAATAGCAAGTAAAGAGAAGAATTAATTAAAGCCAAGAAGAGTAAATTTTAGATCAATAAAGAATAGCAAGTAAAGAAGAAGTAAAGAAAAAAGACCCGAAATGAAAAAGAATAGAGTTGAACGTGCTGCAAGCAAAAAAGACAAAAAGAAGTATTGCGCGCAGAGGTTGGAACCAGGGTCGTGCGGGTGGCAGGTTAAGCTGACCGCCACCCATGATCGGTCCACAAGGAGCAACCCATGACCCATATCCAACTTCCAACAGATCTGAAACTGTACACGTGTAATCAGACTAATAGCGTAATGAACCAAATGGACAGTAGTTGTATTGGAGCGGAGCCGCTCCCGTTTATAGGAAGCCCAACTTGCAACAACAGCACATGTGGCACTAATCGTCAGAACACATGGAATTTCATTCATCAAGCCAAACATATCATGCTTTCGTTTATTATCATCTAAACACAAACTCCAAGCTGTTCAAGCCGAGTCTGTTTTTTCACATTCACTTGTGCTATTATTTCCTTTGCACCACAATATATGAAAAATTTAATTATTTTCTATTCCTAATTCATTATCGTTGTTTAACAAAAATGTTCAAGCAATGGTGATCTTTTTAGAGCCGAAATTACGAGAGTTCCTTATTGTTATTTCATTCCTTTCATATTATAAACTACAGAAACTAAGCAGAGGCAGATCCAGGATTTGGAAGTTTCGGGTGCCACGCCGTCCAAATAGGATAAATGGGTCGCTTTCTTCAAATTTCGGTTATGGCTCGGGTCATTTATCTTTTTCGATTTATATAGACCTCTTTTAGATAAATATTCTGAGAGTAAAGATACCTTAGCGGCTCAAGTGTTTTATTTTTTTTTATTTTTTTTAATAAGAGGCCGTATTCTCTAAAACTATGAGAAAGAAAAAAAATTCCCACGTTAAAAATCTGAACTGTATAAACCATCTAATATTGTTAGCTCAATATATTCATACTCTAATGCCCTTGTGTGTTCTTGCATATATACAGTTCAGAAAGAATCAAAAATTGTAGCTTAAACCACTCATCTTCACTTAGCGCGAACGTTGGTGAAAGATCAAAGTAACCTCTAAATTTGTAAAACTCTTAACACAATAACATTCATCATTTTAAAACTTTAAATGCTCTTTTAGAATTTTAAGTTACTAGTTAAATATATCTTTGTTAATATTTATGTAACGTTTTAAAATGTAGTACTCATAAATATATGATACACACGCAACGGGTGTATATAAAGATTATACTTAAAGAAAGAGTAAGTAGAGCGAGGAATTAATTAGAGCAAAAAAGAGTTAATTTTAGATCAATAAAGAATAGCAAGTAAAGAGAAGAATTAATTAAAGCCAAAAAGAGTTAATTTTAGATCAATAAAGAATAGCAAGTAAAGAAGAAGTAAAGAAAAAAGACCAAAAATGAAAAAGAATAGAGTTGAACGTGCTGAAAGCAAAAAAGACAAAAGAAGTAATCGCGCGCGAGGTTGGAACTGTGGTCGTGCGGGTGGGTGTTAAGCCAACCGCCAATGGCACTTTTCACTCATTTGTTAGTCTGGGTGGCAAAATTGCTATATAGTGTTTTTCTTATACATATACACATACATAGATAGAGTTTCAACCGAAGGGTCAGGGTGCCGTGACATCCCCGTCCTTGTGCATGGATCCGCCCCTGAAACTAAGCTATAATGTTTATCCAGCCTTTTACAATATAAACCTTATTAATTTATGTTTTTCACATAATTAGTGGAATAACATATCTTAAACATACAATTATTTATGAAGCACATTCTCTTTCTGCAAGTAGTTGTTAATTAACTAAGGATACATGTAACTTTTTTTTTTTGGCAATAAAATGAATTACCACCGTAGCAGCAAAATCAAACTTACACCTAAAAGGGCACTCTTCCTTAGCAAAAGTAGCAAAGAATTAGTGAGCCTCGAGAGAACTAATTACATAATGAACAGTAAGATGACTAAACTTCCTTCCCTTCTTAGAGCTCCTATACATATTTAATCTTTCTGTAACTATTCTTTGTATCTGCTGTAGTACGAAATCCTCCCTGTACAGTTTGCCCTTTGAAAATCTTGTGGTTCCTTGTGGTCCAGATGTGGTATAGTACGAAATTCCATATGTAAGTTTTAATCGATGTATATAAATGCCAAAGGTGATACGAATCGCAATTTCCAATCCACCGGCGAAAATTTATACGCTAATGGCAATAAAACTGTTATGTTAGTTTTATATGATTAAAAAAAGGGAAAATTTCATAAAAGCACAACTTAGAAAAGTATATTTCATTTACATAGTCAAATTAAAAAATTACAATATATTAGCCACAATAGCCCAAATGCCTAAAACTTAGATCTGTTCAACATAGCTATAGATCTATAGATCTCACCATCTCTGTCCAAAGTTCCCATATCTCCCATTTCACCTATGCTCATACCATTAGTCTGATGATATTGTATACGGTAAAAACTGGACAACGTTTGTCCGGTGAGAACTGGGGGAAATAAAGGAAAGAAGGCAAACTGTAGCGCTTGAGCTGAAGAAGCTTTGATTAAAGTCGTCGTGCCCGGTTCGACCGTAGTAATTGGTCCGGTATCTCCATGACCGGGTCGACCGTGGCCGTTTGTCCGGTTCAAACATAGCTGAATCAGTCGTGGCCGTTAGCCCGGTTTCTTCATGTCCATTCAGATCGTGGCCGTTGGTCCGGAAAATCAGTTATTTGCCCGCCACGTGTGGCAATCTTGTTGCCACCCGTTCCGACAAATTACGGGTGTCGACCGTACGACCTAACCTTATCCGTATTAGGTTTTCTTTATCCTAAAAGGGCTCCATAATGTATAGAAGGCCTATAAAGGAAAACTATAAATAGGGGGGCATTCCCTCACTTTAGGGGGTTGGCTTTTCAGATCCAAGAGCTTTGTACTTTGAATATTTATATAAAAACTCTCTCTCGCTTTGATTTTTCGATCTTGGTCCGTTGACACTTAAATAATTCACTAAATCGCTCCATCCAACATTACACGGAATCTAGATAAAATCTAAGCTTAAATATATAATCCCCAATATCTTTACTCAATCATTAGCATACCAACTCATACTTAAGCCTTTTCATAAGCAAAAATATACGCATATACCTTTTGTTCATCAAAGAATAGATTAAAGTGCCACATATCCTATACCTCATTTATAAATTTAACTTATTATCCAATTTCGGGGTAAAACAGATATTCTTCTTATTTTATTTTATTTTTTCGTTTTTCATTCTGAAATCAAATTGCTTTTTTGTTTCATTATTTTTTTTTATTTCTTATTTTCCATACTTATTTGTTCTGAAATTCATCAAAAAAGAAAAAAAATACTATTATTTGAACTTAAGCAACTCATATATATTCTTATACACAATTATACACTAAAATATACATTCTTATACACTTGTGTATGTATACATTATACAATATTATACAGAGTCATACACAATTATACATACTTATATATAATTAAACAAATTTATACACATGTATAGAATGTTTAAACAGTCCATCTATATTGTATAAGTGTGTATAAGCATGTTTATACATACTTATACATGGCTATACAAATTTATACATAGGTATATATTGTTTGAACAATGTATCTACATTGTATAAGTGTGTATAAACATGGATTATACCCAGTTGCACTAGAAAACACCTGTTATCCACCATTAAATCTCCATTTCAATACCAAATTCACCATACCCAAGAAGAAGAAGAAGAAGAAGAAGAAGAAGAAGAAGAAGAAGAAGAAGAAGAAGAAATACTTTCTATTTTAGATTTCAGATCTGAAAGTTTATCGGGAATTTATTGACAAATCTGCCCAAAAAAAAGGATTTTCCGACCATGTCACTCCTTTTCTCCGACGCCAGCGATGGATCTGGCCGAAAATCATTCTCTCCTTTTCTCTCGTTTCTTCCAGATCTGGCCTTTTCTCCGAAGCTAGCAATGGATCTGGCCGGAAACGTTTTCTCCTGCGATATTCTTTTTTCTTCCAGATCTGGTCGTCAGAATCTGAGTGTGAAGATGAAATTTTTCTGAACTTGGATGATTTAGAGAGGGAGAAGAGAGAAGGGGTGGAGATAGAGAAATAAGCGTTGAGAATGAGAAATTTTGGGCCTCTTCGTGTAAAAAACAATATATGGGCTAAAACCGGCAATAATTTTATACAAGTAGACATACAAAGGTTATTTTCCCTTAAAAAAACGGTTGTATCTCGATCCACAAGGTCTGATTATATGAATTCTCAATGACCATGTTTTTCTATTTAAATTCATCTCAGATCAATATTAATAAACAAAACAATATTTGTGTTTAAAACACTCCCTAAGTCTTAATTTAAGTTTCTTAGATTGACTGGGAACTGAGTTTAAGAAATAAATGGAGACTTTTGAATTTTGTGGTCTTAAATTAAAGACTTTTGTAGTTCTTTAAATCTTGTGTTCTTAAACCCGTCAAGTTAAATTTTGAAATTGAAAAAATTATTAAATATAAAAAGAGACACTCATTTGGGAATAAATCATAAAAAAAAATACGATACTTAAATTGCGACAAATAGAGTAATTTTTAAGTGTCGAAAAATTAGAAGCCAAAACGTAAAAGATCTCACCAACCGAGGAAAAGAGCAATTATATATAGCCTAGGAGAAACGAAATGAATATGAGTAGTTAAAAAAACACAAAATGTTTAAATCACGGCTCATGACTGGTTTCGTCGTTTTCCTTTTTGCTTTTCCTCCTGCTTACGGGGCTTTCGAGTACATGCAACTCGTTTTAACATGGCCTATATCATTTTGCCACACGAAGAAGTGCGTGAGAATTCCAACCAACTTTACTATCCATGGGCTTTGGCCGGATAACAAGAACACACTACTGAATAACTGCGCCCCTGGTGCAACATATCATATGATAGACGTAACTTACAATATTATTCCTTAAGCACCTTTATCCATTTCTGAATTTTTGCCTACTCAATTCTGTTCATTTTATTGAATGAAGTCCCTGATGTTTACAGGATCCAGGTATGTTGAAACAGATGGACGATCGGTGGACAGAACTAACCTCAGATGTAAAAAATAGTAAAGAATATCAAGGATTCTGGCAACATGAATTCTTAAAGCATGGAACGTGTTGTGAGGGTCATAATACTGAAGAAGCATATTTCAAGTTAGCCATGCGCTTGAAAGACAGATTTGATCTTTTGACAATTCTCAGAGCTAGTGGAATTATTCCTGGAAATTATTATTCCATTGACAGCATTCAGAAAGCCATCAAGGGAGTTACTCGAGCGGTTCCAAATCTCTATTGTAATCCTGATCCACATAACCCAAGAATGGAACTGGTGGAAATAGGGATATGTTTCGACCCAAAGGCAACTTATGTGATGGTTTGTCGTCGATATAAGACTTGCCACCGAGATGGAAACACTTTAATTTATTTTCCAGGGTGAATAACACCCCATTCCTTATATCTTTCTTTTCTTGTTCTAAGCATAATAAACAGCAAAACCCTGGAATAACCTGTCACAAATATTATAAGTCTGCAGACCACATTATTAACAACAAGAAGCAAATTTCCTATCAATTTATGATAATCATTATTGACTACATACCCTAGTGTGTCTAATATTATACTCCTCGCGGTCGTATTTATTGCCCTACATTGTTTGATAATGATTTTGTAGGGATATATACTATTAATCATGTGTTTAGTCTTTAGATATGGTATTTATTAGTTTCTAGACAGGTGTGCTGCATGTGTGCATCAAGTCATTTAGATTATTTTGCAGAATAATATCAACATGTATTTTCAAAAGAAAGATTTGAATAACGAATTATGCATGAACGAATAAAATATAAATTTATGTTAATGAGATCAATGAAGTAAGGTGACTTATTCATTGATGTAGATGATAGGATACCTTTTGAATCTATGAAAACAAAGAATCAAAAGCTAATTAGATACATGCAACGTTTTTTACATATTTTTTTTTAGTTTGATATTCGCATTCAAAGAAAAAACTCACTAGAAAACAAATCCATAATTTATTAATGATATACCAACATAAATTAAACATAGGAGTTGATTGTGCTTGCAAACTGCAAAGGTTCTGACATGTTTGTATTAAATCTGCGTGAGAAGCAATAAAAGTGACATTGTTCACCCCTTAAAAAGGTAACAATTCAATTTGTATGTGGTTCAAAGGATACGCGCTTTGATTCGTTTATAAAATAAAGGAATAACAACGATAGACACATATTAATGACAAGAAAGTAAAGAGATAGCCTCAGTGGATTTGAAGAACAGCTCGACGTCTGGTCCAAAATGAGGCCTAAGCACTTCGAACCCGAACCAATTGGTATAAAATTCTATTGCTTTCGATGCTTACAGAGCTTAAGAATTAGGGTTTAATATAAGTATGCAGAGGAAAGTAAAAAACGAGAAGCCTTCTTATGAGGGTTTACCTCCCTATTTATAGTACAAGTATTTGTGTTTTACATGGTAACTAAATAAATCTTAGGGATAATGTTTCCTGAATCTCGAGCTTAGCAGCTGTGTGGCAGGTCGTGGGGAGAGAAATCCGCAATAGGCCGGATTTCTCGGACTCTTATCAACTAGAAACAAAACTCTTCGGACCCTGCTGCATCCGAATGACTGAGTCCGAAACATTCCTACCCGGCTAGTCGAGCTCATACTGACTTATTGCCTCTCGTTCCCGCTCCAAACCTTCGGTCGTTGTGTCTAGAACTTGGACCCCGATTTTTACCATATACAGATAGTCCCTCCAATTCCCAGAGGAAAGTATTGACTTTGGGAAATGGATCCGAATTAAGCCGAGCATTCTATACCTCGCCGCCTTTGAAAAGACATTCCATCAATCCTGCACTTTGCCCAATAGTGATGCTTCATTGCCCTTGTCAGAACTTTAAACCTTTCAACTCCCTACTTTTTCGTTATATAAGGCCAACATAATATATTTTGCCCTGCACTCTAAAAAAGAACCCTAAGTTCTAAACTTTAAGAACCCTTCTTTGCAACTGCTTGCCTCTAAAAAACCTTCTCCAACAATGACTTCCCTTCCATTGCTAATGCAAAGTGCGGCCTATTCTTCATCGCCGCCATATTCTCCACCCTTATCTGCAACTGGAGTCTCCAGTCCCGAAAAGGAGCTAGAGTTCCTTGCTGCTGACATTCTTCCTGCTGGTTTCAAGTATGGGAATGATTGCAAAGTTTTACACCATCTTGAGCCCGTGGAAAACTTTGAATCCTTTATTGATGCTGCCATTATTCCTACAGTTCGGAACGACTGTAACTTGGGTGCAAACATCGACGTCATCCCTATTAATCAGGGGGCGAGGATCAATTACCATATTACAGGTTATACATTAGTTTACACTTATCCTTTTGCTATCGGATTTTCCTTTCCCATTCTTCCAGTTATAGAGGACTTCTGGCCGCTACCGGGTTTGTCTCGGGTAAATCGCTCCGCAAGTTTGGAGGCTCGTGTACTGTATTGAGATCTTGGCCAACATAGCCGGGGTTCCTTTACCCTCGATCGCTTAATACACATCTATGTTCCCTGAGTGATCCGAGGTGGCATAGTTCACCTGTGCCCTCGTGGGGCTCGAGACCTTATCGATCAGGAAGATGATTTCGACAGCGGATGCTTGCACCGATTCATTATGATGAACTCCACCGTCCCCTGTCCGTACCTTTCCCTAAAATATAGAACCCTGCTCCGACTCCGGTTGAAGCCGAACTTATAGCTACCTTTTTTGAATGGGTAGTTGCGCTGTTAGGCTCTTCTCGCGGCCTAAGCCGCTCCTGGAGAGTTATAGCACCCGATGGGTGGAGAGGCAAAAACCATGGTAGGTTTCAATTTGCTTGTGAAATTTCTTGTTCCCATTTTTTTTTTTTGAAGCTGTGTAATCTAAGTCGAAACTCTTGGTTTTCAGGGTTCCCTACGAAGAGGACTTATTCGAAAGGAAAAAGCACTGAGGTCGTGGACATCGGGTTACTGCCAATGAAGAAGATACTCAGGCCGCTACCATTTTAGCTAAGTCCATGAGATAGAAAGTCGCTCTGAATATTTCAGCTACCTCTTCAGGGATAGGTTCTCGGGTTAGGTTGCGCACGTTATATTTTGCACTCGGGGGAGATTTCTCGTGGGACTAACCCGGTGGTCATTCTTGATGAAGATGAGCCCCCAGTGGAGGTCGACGTTGCCGCGCAGTACAATCTCAGTGGTAGCTCTAAAGCATGACACCGAAGCCACCTAGCCAAAGCATAAATCCGTCGAAGCATCCGAGGACATGGACTAAACTTCTCAACCTTCAAGTCACCGGACCGACTTCTTTCATTTTCTTTTTTGTTTTAGCTTAGGGCCATATACTAGGTGCGGTTAATGCAACCGAGATAACCGTGTATCTGCTAATATATAGAAATTTTACCTGAAGTGAATGGGATCTTTTTTGGATTACGAATGCTTTCATCCGCTTTAATTTTCATCCGAACCAAATGAACTTTTCTTTTTGTCCAGATTTCCATTGTGAAGTGAAACGTCGGTCTTATTGGTATCTTCTCCTATAAGTTTTAAAATAGGCGGGAAACCCAAACGTCTTTTCATATCAACTGTCATGTCTGCCTGACTTCGAACACGTGTAACTTTCCTATTGGACGTCCTTTCGATTATCTGATCAATGCATTCCGTCATAATGACCCTTCACCTATAAATAGTTCGTCCCCCTTCATTTTCACTATTTACAGCCTTCAAAGAGTTACTCCTCCATCTCTAACCTTGTTTTCACCTTCATCTGAGAAGCCAAAATCTTCGTCGGAATCTTCAATCCTGTCGCCGGAATCTTCATCTTGTTCTTCACATTTTCCCAGATCTTTAAACCTTCATAAAATTTTCTATCATTTTCTCCCTTCTTCAAATCTTCAACAAAAAATGGTTTCGAGTCCAAGATCTTCTTCTCATAAAGCCTCTCCGGTTGGATCCCCTCGATATATCGGTGTTACTGCCGATCCCGAGGTTAAAACCTCGTATGAACCCCGAGGCAAAGACGTCATCCCCTCGGTGTATCATTTTAACTCCGAGTTTGAAAGCCTCCGAAGGGTGGCAAGGCCGACCGAGGTTATGACGTGAGGCGTTATCCCACCGCGATGGACAAGACGATCATCCCCAAAGTCTGTTCAGACTACGGTTAGAAAGACAGACCCGCCAAAATCATAATCCCGAGACCCGCGACGACATCACTACATATGTGGAGGGGTACTCGAGTGTTTACATTTACCCCTTCACCTTCAACTTAGAACCCTCGATCGACGAGGTGATCCTAGATATGTGCAAGATATATAAATTGTGTCTTGCGCAAATTGGGCCGAATGTCTGGTAAATTATCACATGCATCCACTTCTTGGCCATCAACGTCCGAGCCCCATTCACTCTGCACTATCCGAATCGACTTTACTCTCCTCGAATCTTTCACGGTGGGATCGTGAAACTCACGAAGTGTGGCAAGTACTTGATCCTTTCTAGCGTTGATGAAATCAAGGATCGCATTTGGCTAGAACGCTTTGTTCTGGTCAAGACCGAGGAGATCATTCCTCGAGGATTTCTTCCTTTCCCCGAGTAGTAGATTAATAATCATAAGTGCCTTCGGTATTTCTTAACTTTCTCGTTCTTGTAGGCTCTTATTAGTCTAATCTTTTCCCCTTGACCCTTTGCTTGTTTCAGTCAAAGAGTGGTTACCCGGTACCATACCTAATTTGAGAAGTGGGTGGATGAAATAATGGCCCAAAGATCCCACGAACTCCGTACTTGGAAGGATATTTCTGCTGGTAAGCGGATGCCGAAAAACCACGATAAGCCATCTATTCATTCGGTTTTGTGCCTTTTTGCTTTGCCTTAAAATCTTTGTTGACAAATGGTAACGTGTCACACATGTATGAAGAGGGGCAAGGCCAATTTGAGGCCTAAGCCCTCGATTGCTCCCCAAAACAATAGAATAGATGTTTGATCCAGCAAGTGTTGGATCAAGTCGTTGCCGAGGTTTCAAAGGGCAAAAAATGGAGTAGGTCCTCCCAATCCTCGACCTTGAGGGTTTCAAAGGGCAAAAAATAGAGTAAGGCCTCCCAATCCTAGACCTGACGGTTTCAAAGGGCAAAAAATGGAGCTAGTCCTCCCAATCCTAAACCTCGAAAAGGGTTCATTTAAAATAGCTATTTTATGACTATCCTAAAAGAAACCTAATCTACCAAAGTCTGGGTAAAGGTTCTGGTGATCCCCCGAGGAAGGTGTTAGGTACCCAAGTATTAAGAGCCGCTCAATTGCGGTTTACCTACGAGTTCCAATAGCGCCTTATGAATTAGTGTTTTTTGATAAAAATTGCTTAAGTTTTTTCATTTCTGCAATAAAGGTTAGTCATTTTCATGCAAAAAAAAGCCTTTTAAGAAACGAAAGAAATATAGTTTTGCCCAAAATTGGGCGAAGGGCATCAGACTAGAACACCTAGGCTGATTCCCGAAGGCTCTTAGCCTAAGTAGGACTCCACGTAAGTCCATTTAAAAAAAAATATATATATATATATATATATATATATATATATATATATATATATATATATAGTTCGTATATAAATCAATATTATGCTTAATAATCCTATTATTTTCTACTTAGCCAATTTTAGTCCATTTTTATACGAGTCTTATATACTTTTCTAAATGTCACAATATGGTCCAAACAAGTCCTTGCATCGAATTCAATACAATCCAAGTTATCAAGCTTTGCATATGTCTATTCCAAAATCCCAAAATTTTACCAATTCTAGCAAGCTTTAATCTCTCGTTCCAAAAACAAATTCAATTTTCAATAAATGAGATTAAAGTGATGATTTTGGAAATTGTTAAAGACTCTAATATGTATCATATTACCATAAGGGCTCCAATTTGTAATCCAAATACTCAATTTAAATTATATTAGGTGCAAAAATTAAAAGGTAGAGTTTTGGGCCGACCAAGCCAAATAGGAATATTTATGCAAGGCCAAATGTATGCTCCATGCGTAGTCCATCCATGTTGAAGTTTGACTCGATCTATTGGGATTGATGGGCCTCGTGGAAACCCATCAACGGATTTTGGGTTTGGAAAATAAAAGAGGTATACATAATTAGTACAAATCCATTAATTTAAAAGCTAAAATACTGCAAATTAACTCCTAATTACTATGACAAAGCCAAAAAATTAAATTACAAACATATACGTTTAGGCTAAGCCCAACAAATATTTTAGACTGATCGTAAACAGCGGCCAGGACTGGCCCAATTACGATAAAGAATTAACCAAGGAACCTGTCACGCCCCAATTTCCGAGGGACGTGATGGGCACCCGACCTCGATCTAAGGTCGAGCGAACCCGCAGACTCCTATTGCACACATCAAATTTTTTTTTTTTTCAAACTCAATACTGAGTAATCTTAAAATACACAATGAAGCTTTCAAACTTTACAAAAATACGTGATTATACAAAATTAACTACATAACACGGACCGACATATCGGTTTGGGAGCCGCCGACACCAACATACCACACCCACGATGCCGTACGCAAAGCTCTATCTGCATCCGTAAATCATAACGAACCGAAACTCCGACTTGGCAAAGGTTCTCGGTAGAGCTTGCCATCTTCGCCGGAACACCTTCCGCAAGAACTTCAACTCATCCGGGAGTACCGCGCGTACGAAACGCCCGAAGACGGGGTCGTACGGAAATGTACCGAGTACGTAAGACATGCAACAGCAGAGAAACAGACCATAATCGAAGCAGACAAAACTATCGTACATACATACTGTAATGCAGATGCATACCCGTCACACAACCCACACATACCGTTTCTTATGTCAAAAGTATACAAAATAAACGGGTCAGCAGTATCAAAATGCTCATTTTGTGATCATAGACCCATATCCAAAGAGGTGCAAATCGTACGTAATGTTCCGACCAGATCATGTATCGAGCGGAATACAGAACGTACAAAATGCTCAGACGATATCGTATATCAGACGCAGACGTACAGAGGTATATCGAACAGATCCGTGTTCGTAGTCGGGATGTACGAGATATGTCGACGATTCATACTCGCAGTCGACGTGCGGAGATATGTCGGAACAGATTCGTATTCGAGTCGGACGTACGAGAGATGTGTCGGTAACATGTCCCGCCCTCCCGGAGGGACTCGGTGGATAGACTCATAAATGTGTGTCAAAGTCGCGGATCACGATACGCATAGTGAACGTGTCCCCGCCCCGAGGAGGGGACTCGGTAAATAGATCACATATCAGATTCATAAGTCATATATGCAAATAACGTGTCCCGCCCCTCATTAAGCGGACTCGGTGAAGTAGAATCATGCATATCGAATCATGTGCCAAGTATACATAACGTGTCCCGCCCTCTACCGCGGGTCTCGGTGAATAATCATAATATGCCATCCCGGCCACCATCCCCGTACCATCAATCATAAATACATACAGATAACGTGTCGACGCCCCGCAAGTACGAGGGACTCGGTGAATAATGCGAGAAGTGCACGATAACATGTCCCTGCCCTAGACTCGGTGAATCGAATCTTATCGTAACGTACACACGAGATCATAACATGCACCCGTCCGGACTCGATGAAAGATACATTGAGTCGCGCACGAGCAGTAGTGCGAAAACATATGCATATAGAATCGACTCGATGAATACATACGCTTATTAACATCCTCGAGGAATCGAACAAGTTTTGGGTTCTTCCGAGTTAAGATCGGAGAGTTATAGCATTTAACATACCGAAACCTCTTCGGACTTTCGAGCGATCTCGAGATCGTGCATAAAGACATCGAGGCTATTGCAGGATTCTCATATCGGATTACTCGGATCGATGACTCATGTCAAGACACTTATACCAACTATTCATACCGCGAATGCTTATATCGAGTGTTCATATCACTCATTCGTATCGGAGTGTCTATATCGTAACGGTCAAATCGAATACTCATATACGCATTACCGGATCTATATAGCAAACACTAACCTTAGCCATCGCTTTCCATTAATTATCGTACGGAATTAAAGCAAATAGTACCATACATTTAGGTCTCGGGGATCGTGGGCCCACATCGATCCAAGCCGTAACTAACATAAAAACATGGTCATTATGTTTCATTGGTTCATCCTCAAAGGTTACAAGACATTCCTATTCCATTTTTAAGAGTTACAAACATTTAAACATTTACTTACAAAACGCACTCATTTAGTTCAATTTTACCGAATAAATAGTAACTAAATTCAAACTCGGATTTCTAGAGTTAGAGTAGCCCCCGAGGCACACATTCAAGCCTATCACCTCTATGACATGCCGAAGAAGGAAGGGTAAGCCTTACGTACTTCTCTCTCGCTTACGCTATTCCAAATCCTTGTCCAAAGTTCGCCAAAAACCCGTGATTTGGTCATGCTTGCCGCATACTATTCATGAAGCTTTAGAATTCCAATCTTGAGTTTGTTCTCGTCTCCGCCGGAATTTACAAAGACTCCCCGTAAACGCACCATCCCGAGAATATGGCTTGCCCAAATTAACATTAACAACAATCCGGAATTCAACCGCCAAACTTTCCTTCCTCTTATCCCCGCTAGCTTGCTCTTTGTGCAAACGAATAATTTTCTCCTTCCAACAATTATTCCACGTCGAAGAGGACCTTCCACTTGGTATAAAACTTGGAACAAACAATTTTTATGATCAACTTTAGGGGGGGGGGGGCTGGTTCGGCCAGCCCCTATTTTTGCCGTTTTTCTCCTTCTTTTATTCTCTTTCTTTCTTTCTTTCTTTCTTTCTTTCTCTCCTCTTTCATTAAAAAGATGACAACTTACTTATATATATATATTTTAAGAGTCATGCGAGGGGCACATGCCCCTCTAGAAATTTCCTCCTTTTTCTTTATTTTTTTCCTTTTCTAGAATTCTCTTGATTTCCTCCTTTCATGACTTTTTCTAGAGTTAATGTAAAATTACCATTTTGTCCTCGTCTTTCCACAAAATTACCAAAATGCCATTTTGCAAATTTTCCATTTTTGCCCTCGGTCTTTCTCATTATTTCCATACTAATAATATTTTCCAACGACTTACGCCTTACAACGAAACCAAAAGTGACCTTTGCCTACTTTCCGCCATTGTCTCGAAATATCCGAGGACTCAAAATGCGAGGTGTCACATCCTTCTCCCTTTAGAACATTCGTCCTCATCACCAACTAGTCTTACGGACTTCCATAATCACCTTGGGATCCCCGTTGTAGCTTAAGCGTCCTTATCAAACATATTACAAAGATCGCTGCTTTAACTTACCGTTACACTTCTCTCACTCGCTTCCCCCCTTTTGGGCGTACTTACACCTTTGTACTTATTCATACCCTTATATTTCCCATTCTCTCTCGGATCCTAGCTTCCAAATTTCATGCAGATTTTTATTCCTTAACACACTTTATTCTTGTTATCTACTTTCTCCAAAATCTTACCCTCTTTACCTTTGTTGTCACTTGAATTTCAAGCATTATCTTGTTCGATCACCGGTTTCCCACACCGTAGCACCGCATGGATCGGAATCATGTACTCACCTAAGTACGGTCACATATTGGGGTACGTATGTATTCACACGCACATAATTATCATTAGTATCAACTAACCCACAGAATACTTCCAGACACCGTTCAAGCCTATCCGAATTCCAGTAAACGTAACGTACTTCCTGTTCCTTTTCAGCCTCGCCTGTGGCATTCTATATGACCTGTTGTGGTTTCCAATCATTCCGTACATATTTAATTTTCCTTTTTAGGCCACCCTCGATTTTCGTTTGTCTCTTATACTCAAATTCATGAAATTTCTTCATACTTCCTGTGGTCACCCATCATGAGATTGCTCTCGCTTGAGCACGCTTAACTTTGAAACTTTAGTAAATTCGGTGCCTTAAGGCCGTATGATCGCATAAATTTTCTCGTACGACCTTTATTACATGATTCGGGGTGTGAAAGTCTTACATACTCCGAACATATTCGCAACACGTCTTTTTCTCGCAAAATTATCGTTTTATCTTTCCGTCCTTACTATCCCGAATCCGCCCGCAGTAATTCCCAACAACATCTCACGCATCATACCACCTCATATCGTACCATATTATTACGTCATATAATATCATGTCATGCCAAATCATAGCCGTACAGGCTCGGGCTTCGGTAACAAACAAATATGTCATGACTCACCTTCGTATCTTTCCATATCCTCATTCATCTCCTCCCCGCTCGTATGTAAGGCTTACGTTGACCCTCGGGTTTCCCTATGACCGAGCTCTATCGCACGCATCTCATGACAAGTTAAGGTCAACAATCCTAAATGCCCCGTAGTCTCCCGTTTATAAATGTGGCGGCTTCACACTATAAATGTGACCCCACAGGACACGACTCCTCGCGTACGCCCCTTAGACCGACCCTGCCCCGATACCACTGTCACGCCCCCAATTTCCGAGGGACGTGATGGGCACCCGACCTCGATCTAAGGTCGAGCGAACACGTTGCACTCCTATTGCACACACATCAAATTTTTTTCAAACTCAATACGAGTAATCTTAAAATACACAATGAAGCTTTCAAACTTTACAAAATGCGTGATTATACAAAATTAACTACATAACACGACACGACATATCGGCCGGTGGAGCCGCCGACGTACCAACATACCACACCCACGATGCCGTCGCAAAGCCTCTATCACGGATCCGGTAAATCATAACGGACAAACTCGACTTGAGTTGCTCGGGAGTAGAGCTTGCCATCTTCGCCGGAACACCTTCGCAAGAACTTCAACTCATCCGGGGAGTACACGCGCGCCAAACGCATGACCCGAAGACAGTGGGGTCAAGACGGAAATGTACCGAGTACGTAAGACATGCAATACGAGAAACAGACCTATAACCCGAAATCGTACAAAACTGTGTACATACATACTCGTATAGCGGATGCATACATTCGTACACAACCCACACATACCGTTTCTTATGTCAAAAGTATACGAAAATAAACGGGTCGGCGCAGTATCAAAATGCTCATTTGTGTGATCCACCGCATATCCAAAGAGGTGCAATCGTACGTAATGTTCCGACCGCATCATGTATCGAGCGAATACGAACGTACAAAAAATACTCGACGATATCGTATATCGACGCGTACGTACGGTAGATATCGAACGGTCCGTGTTCGCAGTCGGATGTACGACAGAGATATGTCGACGTATTCATACTCGCAGTCGTACGTGCGAGAGATATGTCGACGTATTCGTATTCGCAGTCGACGTGCAGAGATGTGTCGTAGTAACATGTCCCGCCCTCCCGTGAGGGACTCGGTGGATAGACTCATAAATGTGTGTCAAAGTCATGGATCACGTATGCATATAACGTGTCCCGGCCCTCTCGAGGAGGACTCGGTAAATAGATCATATATCGTATTCATAAGTCATATATGCAAATAACGTGTCCCGCCCTCTCGTTAAGGGACTCGGTGAAGTAGAATCATGCATATCGAATCATGTGCCAAGTATACATAACGTGTCCCGCCCCACCGCGGTCTCGTGAATAATCATAATATGCCATCCCGGCCACCATCCCCGTACCATCAATCATAAATACATACGATAACGTGTCCCGCCCGCAAGTACGAGGGACTTCGGTGAATAATGCAGAAGTGCACGATAACATGTCCCTGCCCGGACTCAAAATAATCGTAATCTTATCGTAACGTACACACGAGATCATAACATGCCCGGCCCGGACTCGTTGAAAGATACATTGAGTCGCGCACGAGGCAGTAGTGCGTAAACATATGCATATAGAATCGACTCGATGAATACATACGCTTATTAACATCCGAGGAATCGTAACAAGTTTCGGTTCTTCCGAGTTAGCATCGGAGAGTTATAGCATTTAACATACCGAAACCTCTTCGACTTTCTTGAGCCGATTCGAGATCGTGCATAAAGGACATTGAGGCTTGCAGAGGATTCTCATATCAGATTACCGTACATCGTATGACTCATGTCAAGACACTTATACCAACTATTCATACCAATGTTATATCGAAGTGTTCATATCAGCTCATTCAGACGGAGTGTCTATATCGTGAATGGTCAAATCGAATACTCATATCCGCATTACCGGATTCTATAGCAAACACTTAACCCAGCTAATGCTTTCCATTAATTATCGTACGGAATTAAAGCAAATAGTACCATACATTTAGGTCTCGGGATTGTGGGCCCACATCGGATGGACAAGTCGGTAACTAACATAAAAACATGGTCATTATGTTTCATTGGTTCATCCTCAAAGGTTACAAGACATTCCGGTTCCATTTTTAAGAGTTACAAACATTTAAACATTTACTTACAAAAAACGCACTCATTTAGTTCAATTTTACTGAATAAATAGTAACTAAATTCAAACTCAGATTTCTAGAGTTGTAGTAGCCCCGAGGCACACATTCAAGCCTATCACCTCTATGACATGCCGAAGAAGGAAGGGGTAAGCCTTACGTACCTTCTCTCCGCTTACGCTATTCCAAATCCTTGTCCAAAGTTCGCCAAAAACCCGTGATTTGGTCATGCTTGCGCTACTATTCATGAAGCTTTAGAATTCCAATCTTGAGTTTGTTCTCGTCACGGAATTTCGGCAAAGCACCTCCCCCCGTAAACGCACCATCCCGAGAATATGGCTCGGCCCAAATTAACATTAACAACAATCCGGGAATTCAACCCGGCCAAACTTTCCTTCCTCTTATCCCCACGGCTAGCTTGCTCTTTGTGCAAAACGAATAATTTTCTCCTTCCAACAATTATTCCACGTCGAAGAGGACCTTCCACTTGGTATAAAACTTGGAACAAACAATTTTTATGATCAACTTTGGGGGGCTGGTTCGGCCAGCCCCTATTTTTGCCGTTTTTCTCCTTCTTTTATTCTCTTCTTTCTTTCTTTCTTTCTTTCTTTCTCTCCTCTTCATTAAAAAGATGACAACTTACTTATATATATATATTTAAGAGTCATGTGAGGGGCACATGCCCCTCTAGAAATTTCCCTCCTTTTTCTTTATTTTTTTCCTTTTTCTAGAATTCTCTTGATTTCCTCCTTTCATGACTTTTTCTAGAGTTAATGTAAAATTACCATTTTGTCCCTCGTCTTTCCACAAAATTACCAAAATGCCATTTTGCAAATTTTCCATTTTTGCCTCGCCTTTCTCATTATTTCCATACTAATAATATTTTCCAACGACTTACGCCTTACAACGAAACCAAAAGTGACCTTGCCCTAACTTTTCCGCCATTGTCTCGAAATATCCGAGGACTCAAAATGCGAGGTGTCACAGAACCGTTAAATATGCAGGCCTAATCCCTAGGGCCCAATCACAAACTCTTCCCAAATAATTCTAAGTGTTCATTTAAGTATACATGATATACAGGTCTGTATACCTCTCCTTTTTCCCCATTTTTTGAAGTATAATGTTGCAACAGTGGTATACATAATATACCTCATGGTATACTCTTATTTTATCAAAGTTTTCTAAGTATAAGAACAAGTATATACCCAAGTTTCCATAGATATACTTGAATATGAGGAGCAAAACCTCCTGAAAGGGCATACCCACTCATATTCAAATTAACCTTTCATGAAATGCACATAACTCAAGCTCATACTATCTAAATTCAATCAGACCAATATAGGGATTACAAACTGTCCAAGAAGTTCATCTAAGACCCCAGAAAGACACTGTAAAACCAACAGGCAATGTCAAACAGTCACATATAAGCGAAGCTAAAGCAGTGTTAGGGGAGTACACACAGAGATGATGACAACAAGTGTATTCAAAGATGTCAAATGCACAGATAGCTTCCTCAAATTGCTAGTTTTAAAGTCATAATGTCAGAAGTGGTTCAAACAATCCTCTAATGTTTAGGAAGTCTCAAATGTAGTACAGAGACAAACATTGAATACTTATATTGGTTAAACTCATCTTCGAAAGTCCAGGGAAGCCAAGTGAATAGAGGGTAGATTATTTACAGAATTTCCAAGCTAAACAAGCCAAGTATTAAGTTGTTGCAAGGTGCTCAGGTCATATAAACTTAAGTATAAATGCTAAAAGGCTCCCACAGGGTACATATCGAGACACACAATTATATTGATCCCTTAGAATGATGATGCAATCTTCAGTATCCAATCAATTTTAGCAGTGGCTTAGGATGTTTTCAAAAAGGCTATTTTGGCATGTAGGAGGGGCAACATAGGGATGGGATAAACATGTGGCACATAACAGGTAAACAAGCTAAACTTAAAGGTAAGATTTTGAGTTCAGGATGGTTTTAAAAGAATGATCAAGTTGCAGTTTCAATTAGGATTCAAAGGTTCATATGCAGATTCAAGTTTAGACAAAGGTTTACCTGATTATGACCAAGTTCAAACAGGGAATACAAGTAAAAGCTTAGACAAGTTCAAGCTAATGCAAGTTTTTATGATTTGTGATTAAGAACAAGCAAGGAATATAAGCTGATTCAAGCAATTTTAAGCAAGTTTAAGAAGTCCTAAATGACATTGAACTAGGTAGTAGTGAGCAAAACTGAATGAAAATAACTGAAATCGGAGCAATTTTCAGGTAAGTAGGGTAGGAAAATTCATTTTTTTCTCAAAGTGGTACATAGTTAATAAAGCATCCTGGATCAGAATCATCTTAATATGTCAACTTTACAGCCTCAAATTCCAACAAAAACTCATTATTAGTCCATGTTTTTAGTTAAGACAAAGCAGCAGTCCCTTTTATAGGTCAAGATCAACACATAAGCACAACAAGGATCTAAATAAGACAGGTATCTATACTTAGCCTAGACAAATACCTATTTTCGTAGTTGTAAGAGTTCTAACTTGGTTTTATATCATAATATAAGTATAACAAAGGATCAAATGGAGTTAAGCAATCATACTAGGCCCAAGTAAATGCATATTTTTTAAAAGTCACATGAATTGAGATTCAATCTTTATATAAGAATCATATAAGGAGGTTTTGACTAACACACAGAAGGATATAGACCCACAAAACACTTAACATGCCCCTTTAGAGGGCTAATACAGAACCAAGCAAGTAGAATGATAGTGAACTATAACTTCATTTAAAATCATTTTAAACAGGAGATCCTTCAAACAAGAAAGTAAACACACTCTGGTTCATGTCTTAACTTCAGTTAGCCCAAGCAACACACCTTAAACCTCAAAGAACCAATGGAACAAATAGAGATTAAAAGCTACACATAGACCTTATTCCTCATCTTATGGTTTTTACTACATCATACTTAACTTAGATCATGAATTACTACAATACAATGTTATAGCACAACCAATATGAAGTTTCAAAAACTAAAACAAAAACAAGCCATACAGGAACTCATTAATATCAATAAAAAACAGTGGATTAAGTTGTAAAACCAAAGTACTTCTACATTTTTTGGCCTTTTAGACCTCTAATCCATTTAAAACTTATCTCAAAATCACAATCCTAATATTATAACCTAAAAAAAAAATAGATTGTATAATAAAACAACTCATGTAAAAAGAACATTCCAAGCAGCTTTAAAGCAATAGGCACAAGATTTTTTTTTTTTTTTGTTCACAAACTTAAATGAAATAAATAAGGCTAGAAAGGGTGATTACCTTTTTTTGGGGGAACCAAAAGATCAAAGGGAGAGATTGAGTCAAGACGTAACACCAACAACTTTTGAACCTTAGCAAACAGCCCCTATTTCTTCAAAAGCTTAAGTGTTCTTTTTATATTAGTAGAGTAGTAATGTATATATATAGGATTTCTAACAATGGTAATGTATGTATGTAGTATATGGATAATATTTTCTGTATATGGTGCATATTATAGTATAATAGTTATAGGATACTATACTTAGAATATTTTGCTAGGATATTCGATCATCCCCTACTTAGAATATTTTGCTAGGATATTCGATAATCCCCCTCCCCCCCCCCACCCCGCCCCGCCCCCCCAAAAAAAATCCCCTTCAAATGACACAATATACTACTATTTATAGGGCCAAATTAGGGTTCAAGGGCTGAAAAGGAAACATACACCAATTCCAAAACAAGGTTTCCCCTAAAAACCCCTAAATTTTAGGGATAGTACAAAGGATACACATAAATGGACAAAAAACCTGTACCATAACACTCACATAGCACGAATACAGTTAATTTTCGCACAAATAATTCAATCCTATCCCACATAAGGTTCCTTCGATCAAATTGGACCCTATAATTGTGTCATTTGGCCAAGATAACAGCAGGTTCTTTGACCTCTATCCATGGCAACCCTGACACGGGTCGATTTGAGTATACCACTCAATTAGGGTTAAGATTTAATGATTAAAACTTGATAAAACCAAAATTAAAACCTGTAAACATCATCAGCAAAGCAAGGGGAGTAAAACCCCTACAAAATTAGCAAAAGTTAGCCATCAAAATGGCTGGAATCAAGATCAAAACCAAAACCCCAATCGCAAAATAGCCATCGCCATTTTCAGAGGGAATGAGAAAATGAAGCGGGCAATAAACAAAAATAGGGACTGAAGTTGCTAAATGGCAACTTTGGTCCCCTTTAATATATATACCCCCCCCCCCCCCCCCCCCAAATTAGTTTTAGGAAGGTTTAAAATGGCCCTTCCTTTTAATGAAAACACGTTTCCTAAATAATGTACTCATTTATGAAAAATATATATTCTTTAAAAACGTATTCGTCTAGAACTTCCTCGTAAAATAACTTTTGACGAAAACAAGATTTATAATACATATTTTAAAAATACAATCTTTAAAACAAGCCCAATATTGACATAGTTCCGAGCAATATTTGAAAAATGTGAAAATGCGGTCGAGAGTACCGTAATTCATACGTCGTTTTAATTAACAATCTTCCCGAGCTAGACGGAACGGGATGTGCATCTTCTTTTCAAATCACGTTTGTGAAAGTAAATAACTTGTAATTTCTTGTAATTGTTAATTTTTATGAAAACATAATAATTAAACGTTAATTTTTGCAATTTTCTCTGGATTTTTGAATTTTTAAATTTTTTAAGGGCATCCTCACCCCGTCTTGGACTCGGGAAATATGGAAATTAAAAATATACGTTTTATGCGGTGAAAATTAGGTGTCAACAATTGCCTCTTCGAAGTTCAATAATGGCAAGGCCATCCTTGAGGTACAAATTTGACAAACTTAATTTTCACCGAATAGTAGAAATTACAGTCCTTTTTCGCAATATTTTGGAAGTATGGCCGGATCCTGGCTTCTGGGCTTCCTACATATCTCAGGCTAAATGAGAATTCAGGCCGTTTGTAGTTCTGACTTTATGAGGACTATGAAATAAAGAGTTTCTTTAAGCTATCTCGGGATGTCCCAAGATAACTATAGGAATATGGCCGAGCCTCGAAACTTGAGTAGCCTACATATCCCTGGCTTTGGGAATCAGGCCAGTTGTAGTTCGACTCGATAGCCCGAAAAGCAATATCCCTTTATGTGGGAACCCCTTCGACTATTTCCTCGTTGAAAATTTGAACCGGAAGCGATTTTTGAAAGGATTTATTAGTGTTGATGCTTGAAGTGATCTCCAATCCCTGGTGTAGAAATCTTGACTTTCGTACATGGTTTTTGATCGGTTGCCTAAGAAAAGTTCCACGTATGCTCCGCATGTTTTGAATCCGGCTTTTGCTTCCACCTTTGGTAGCTTCTAGCTCGTTTCCAAATGCTGAGTCCTGCATGTTAGTCTTTTGAAAATTTTAATTTTAACGTAGTCATACCTGTGTGGCGTTTTGCCATTTTGTTGTCATTGTTGTCATCCTTTACTGTCACATTCGTATTTTGGCAAACGCTTGTCCGTCTTCTTTCTTCTCTCCTATAAGTGTGTGTTTTTGTGTATATTTTTTTTTAAAAAAAATCTACTCTGGATAATAATTACGATACTTCGACCGGCTTTTTTTTTCGTCGTCGTCAAATGTTTTCATCATTCAATGATAACTTCTGTTGGGATCTGGGTCGGGCTATACCGCATTTCTGCGAACCTACACACCCCAGTCCGGTTGTCATTTTCGTAACTCGATATGTCAACCATGAAACCCATGTTTTCTCGTGCAGGGCTATTTTTGTTTCTTACGACGTCTACTACCCTTAAAAATTTAGCGTCACATCATGATTGCATATCGCGATGACTGTCAAAATCTGGTGTCGCACATCCCGTTATCTACATATGGTGACCGCGGTATACCAGTTAGTCTAACATCACCTATAATAAAAAATACCCAAATGTAGACTACACATCAGAGTGCAGTATCATATTTCTCTCATGATGACCGCTAACCCCTGTGTCTAGAATTACAACATTTAGCCAGAATTTTTAAGTTAACTATGACATATGCAGGGCAGAGCCTTTTCTCATGACTACCACTATTCCTGAACCATGATTACGTTAACTTGAAATAGACCTAATAGCGACCGCAAATCTTGATGTAGGAATCACATTCGTATTTCAACGATTGCGGACATCAAGCTCGGAATTACGCTACCTATTTTTGGTTATATATATGGATGGCGACTCACCCCCTTCGGCACGTAGTCTCTTCATCCTATCGTCATTTTGAGGACTGAAGCTTACCTCGGTGGCAATACTTACACCTTCCTTTTTTGACTCCGGGGAAGAATACCCGCCCGTCGACAGGATTCACATCTTCCAAAAGGACTAGACTCGATTGTGAGTAACAAAGATTCAATCCCGCTATCAACGCGTCATTTTAAATTTTTGGATTTTTGGACGTCTACTCGCCCAATGTATCAAGGCAAGCTATGCGACGTTCCAGGCCGTGGTCTCAATACCTTGATACAAAAGCCGTTTTGAAACTCGCTTCGATATCGTGATTATATCTCCCGCAGTCTTTATTTTTTTTTATTTTTTTTGTAAAAATCTCCGTGCTCGCGAAACGAACAAACTTGTCGCCGTAAAGGAAACTTCAATTGGGAAGGACTTCATTACCCTCGCGCACTCTTTGTGCCGCCATCCTTGGAACTTTTCTTCACTTTGCTTGTTATCGCTACCCTGTTTAAAACATTCTAGCAAACTAGTTAGTGTAGAACATCTTAGTTAGAATGATAGGTGCAAGTGAGATCTGGCCTGTACCATCGATCAGTGGGGTTAGCTGGTTTTGGTGGGACGACACTTACTCGCCTGGCATCCCTTAGCGTGGTAAATAGACTTGTCCTTGATTCCGGCGGAGGAGTGAATGCTCTCATAGGTTTCTAGTCCTGGAAAGTCTGATTCTATGGAACTTGGTTATTAGGTGCTGGCATTCAATAATATGGTTGTGGGGTTCTGTTGCTTGGTGCTGGTATTTGATAGTTTGGTTGTGGAGCATGGTAGCCGGGTTGTGCGTAGCACACACTCATTGGGCTATATTGGGGTGAGGTAGTTGTGTAGTTGGTTGGTGGAGGTGATTGGTAGCTATCTGGATTTTTGTGGGTCATCTCTTTTCCTCGCTTTTCGGACAAGTTGCTCTAGAAACATTGGCGACGTCTTCTCTTTTCTTTTTGCCACTCATGGTGCCAGACGCACCTGATCTGTTTAGTAAACTAATAATCTTGCTGTTTTTAAGGCCATCTTCAATATCTTCCCCAACAACAACTATATCTGCGAAGGGACTCCCTTTCATAGTTATCATTTTGTTAAAGTAATTAGCTTCTTAGTATCGTATGAATGCGGCTACCAACTCAGCTTGAGTCATAGGTGGTTGCACACGTCCCGGTTCGTCTCTCCAGCGAGTAGCATATTCTCGGTAGGTTTCAATCGATTTCTGACGAATTTTCTCCAACGAGAAGCGATCAGGTACATTTTTCACGTTGAAGCGGAATCTTTCCATGAATGAACTTGCCATTTCTTCCCATGTTTTCCATCGGCTAATATCTTGAGAGATGAACCATTCCATAGCCGTTCCTGAAAGACTTCGACTAAATAACCTCATAAGCAGGGCATCATTTTCGCCACTTCCAACCAACTAGTCGCAGTAAGCCCTTAAATGGGCTCGGGGTTGCTTGACCCATTAAAGTGATCAAATTTGGAAATTTTAAAGCCTTTAGGTAGACCTAGTGTCTAGATGTATGCACAAGTCGAGTATCTCAACCCTTTTTTTCATTTTAGAGCCATGTTCTAGTTCAACAACTTTCTCCCCCATTTCCTTCTTGATTTTGTCTATTCTTTCTTTAAAGAACATTTCCATGTTCTCCACATCTAGTGAAGAGTCAATATAGGTGACATGGTCCTGAAAAGTGACATTTCGTTGCATAGGGTGAATCACAGAAACTCCTGTTGCCCGAGGGGCCTGACAAGCATTTGTGCTTGTAGCGTGAGCAGGTGTTTGAAAAGCTGGGGTTTGGTGGGAGGAACTTCCCACATGGGTGGTGTTTCGGTGTAGTGGTGTTGAAAAGTAGCCCTGCCCGGGTTTGCGGGAAATGGTCAAGAATTAGATAGATCCAATTTGGGAAAGTGGGTGGAGGTTCCTAGCCTTAGCATTAGTAGCATTTTCCTTTTCGCCCTGCCGGTCCGTTTCTTCTCTCGGCTTCGGCCAATTGTCTTATCGCAGACCGACAAACCTTCTTTTAAAGGCATTCCAATGGCCTATATCGCCAGTTTGGGGTACCTTCAACTAAAGCATTTCGTTCGGTGGATGAGTTTCAGGCGTGTTTTCTTCTTCAGGGTTTAAGGACGCTGCTGCATCTTTTGATCAAGTAACTAGTACCAGCTAATCGACCCCTTTCTATAAGAGAAAACAACTCAAAAGCTCCCAAGTTAGCATTAGGTTTAAGCACGAAACACAAGATATCACATTGTTTACAATTTATAGCACATAGATTCATATATTTTATTTCAACTCTTGACTGATTCTCATTCCAAGGGCATTTTGGTCTTTTGTATTTTTGGGAATATTGATTTTTCGGTAAGTGGTTTTTATGGTTGATTTGCTTCTACCCATCCTGTACTAAGGGGGAATTTAGATTTTTATTATAAAAGGACCGAGTCTTAAATAGACTGCCTACGTATCCCACCAAAGGGAAATCAGGTCCATCCGTAGTTCAGGCATACACAGAAAAGGTTTTTTCCTATGCTACCCGAAACTTAGTTTTTCTACCCTGACTAGGCCTTAAGTAGGCTTCCCACATATCCCCAAAGAGACATCAGGTCGGCGTGGTTCCGTTTACATAAAAAAGGGAAAGGGATACTCTATCTTATTGAAAGCAATAAAGGGATACTTATGTTTTTCTACCCAACCATACTAAGCAGGTCTTCATTGTCTTCTTCATCTCCACCTTCTATCCTTGTCTTCCCGTGACAATCCAAACATGGCCTTCATTCACGAGATGTTCCAGTTCAAGCTTGAAATTCACACATTCTTCAATGTCGTGGTTAGGGCGGCTATGGTGATACACGCAAATCCTTTCTTTTAGGGATCCCGGGGTGACTCGATAGGTTTGTGGCACCGCCTTATCTTCTTCACACTACATAGTAGGGAGTGAATCTTGGCATATGACTCCCCAAATTTGGAAAAGTCGCTTCTCCAACCTAACCTTGATATCCTTTCTAAATGGTTACTTCTTCGGTCATGAGTCGGGAGAGCGGGCCCCCGCAGCTTGGATAATTCTCCCTTGGTCAATCCAGTGGATAAGCTTCCTTTCCAATGCTCCACACTCATTGGCGGTATGTCCTGACTGACTTCAGTGGTAGAGGCATTTTCTATAAATCATAGAGGGAGCGCATGGTGGCAATAGATTTGGGCTTTGTGCGTACACTCCAAAGCTTCCCAAAGTTTCCAGGAGTTCTTGCTTAGACAACTCTATTGGCGTAGCCCAATTGTACGATCTTGTGCCTTTAAGAACAATTGTGCACAAAACAGGAGGCTTCTCGACCTGAGAGTCGCGCGGGTCTCCATAGACTTTCAAATTGGGGATAAGTAGTTCGTCGTCTCCATATGGTATGGGGTCAAGCCCTTCTTGTTGACCGAGCGTGACATAACTCCCAAGTGGAGCTTCAGGTGTCTTTCCCTATTTTACCCGATTGGCAGGGTGTTGCTTTGTTAGTTCCTCAACATAAGCCAGGAGAGTTTCTGCTTCTTTCATTTTTTCATTGGCCGCCTTAGTGGTTTGTACAGCCTCTTTCATTCTAGCAGTGGCTAGGGCCATTCTATCATCCCATTGTCGGTTTTTCTCACTTGTCGCTTCCATATTCTCGTCATCGCTGACTAGGTTGACGTAAGGAGAAGTTGCACTCATGCTGTCTCTTTTTTCGACTATCTAAAAACTGTCCGTCGAGCGTCGAAAATCCTTTTTTCGACTACAACTCATTTTCTAGTAGTGTTTGAAGGTGGAAAATGAAACTCATTTAGTTTATCCTATTGGTGTGACCTATATGAAATAAGTATCTTTCAAAAATGTGAGAATTCCAACAAATCCCTCGACTTGGATTGAAAGGAAAAACTTAGGACTTTGGGACTTATCCTAGGACTCCAACCCCCTTATCCTAGGACTCCAACCCCCTAGCATTCCAATTGAAACTCAAGGAGACGGAACTAAACAAAGCTCAGGCTCCTCTCCTCTTTCATCAGGACTAGAGAGAATACAAGTACTGACACAACAACTCAAACTAAATGTATGTTTGGTTTATCTTACTATATATATATATATATATATATACACACACACTAGTACAGTATATATGCGTGGAAAATATTGAAGAATATATTTGTGACAAATTGTAATCTGGCTTGTTTAATAACATTGGATAATATAATACTTCAAGAAAATTCAATTCTCTAACTTATGTTTTAATGCAACCTACTTAATAACAAAATATTTAAATAATAATATATTTATTTAATTTTGATCAAAATTATATTACCATTTTTATGGGTGAAAATCATTCTTCCCTCTAATTCAGCTTTAAAAGTCAAACACCTTCAATCGAAGTTGGACCCCTCACCACAGTTCTCAACTGAACTTTTACCTTCTTACCCTCTAAATTATTAACTCCGTTCTTGTTTAGTTTTAAAATATTATGATTTTTTTTTTCTCTTTTAACAAAATTTCCCGCGTTCAAACCCCCTCCCCCCCCCCCCCCCGCCCCAAACCTTTTTTTTTTTTCATAAGGAACAACTACCCCAAATATAGTATCTGAAAGTACCGAACATATATTATGGACTTAACTTACTTATAGAATAAACAAAGTAAAAAATATGAAAAATAATTTTTCAACTTATGTATTTTTGATAATTGAGCACGAACATTTTAAATAGAAAATTTGTTCGTATAAGTAATTTTGATAATAGTAACCAAAACTTAAAATTCCATTTACATAATTGAGAATGAAAGGAAACAAAAACCATTTAAGCATATATTTAATGCTTGTAATATAAAAGAATAATTATTAAAAGAGATATATTTTATAAAAATTCTGTAATGATTTTATATTACACTTTAAATGAATTTCAAAAAATGATATAGTTTGAAAATATAATATTCATGGTAACCAAACCTCTAGCGATTTTCTTTCACAATTACTATTTTTAATTATTTGCCCATTTTAATCTGTATGAATATTCTGTAAAAAAGAATATAAATATCAATATTCAAGTCATTACAAATTATTACTTCTATCTCATTTCTTCTTTATACTAAAATGAATTTTTTGTCGTTTAATTGAATGAAAAACCAACTACACTCAATAAAATGCTTATATTTCAAATCAAATTTAATAAATAAATACATTATAAAAAACTAACTACACCCCACGTCATCGCATTGCAGTCCATAAATATTACCAAAACTTAACATGTGATTATGGAAATTAATTTATCACGTGACTCAATATCATTTTATGTGTTTGAAACCTTATTAGATCTCTTTTTATCATTTGGCTTAATTTCATTTTATGTGATTGAAACATTATTAGATCTCCTTATAATTAATCAATATAACTACCACATATTCCCTGACATAGCAATGCAAAAAAGATTTAAATTTCATTGAATAAGGAAAAAATATTCTTAAGCAATTGATAAATGAATTAACTTGCAGTGAAAAAAGTATGAACAGATATATTAATCATGTATTCATTATCAAATCTTAATTTCTTTCCTTATATTTACACTGCGCTTAACTTCTATTCGTATAATATTAATATTCAATACTTGTTTTTCCATTCTTTGCCTATATATCTTTCAGAGAAAATATATGTTCCTTTTTTATAATAGTATCATCATTTCTTGCCCACAACTTTAAATTTACCTTCTTCTTTTTTCAAACACTTTTTCGTTGCCTCCTCCGCTTTAAATTGGTGATTTTATTTTTAGCATTGAGTTTATGAAGAACACTGAAGATGATAACACGTCAATACTTGAACCTCAAAGATCTACCTTAGTAGTTAGTGAATATCAAAAATGTTTTTTGAATTATATTTATCCAATAGTTCCTTGGAGATAACAAAGAAAAAAGAAAAGATGAAAACTAATTTTATTTTACCTTTTATTCAATGTTTCACAATTGATTTAATTGGCTTGGTTAGTGTTACTGTGAAGAGTATCAATAAGACTTTGTTTGCATTTAAATTAATGCGCAAAAGAAACTTTTGAGATAAATGAATAGCGAAAACAAATATACCACATTAATAAAGAAAGTAGTTGACGGCATATGCTCCTTAAGCCACGGCATATGCTCGTTAAGCCACTGGAAAAAGAATTTTTAACGACTATTTCAACTCCTTAAGCCTCACATTATATAGAAAGTCAAATTTAATTTAAATCTAGCTAGGCAAGTAAATTACAGGAATTGTTAATTGAGACAACATTAACCAAAAAAATAAATCAATATTATTAATGGCGATTCAATGATTTGGAGTTGAAATTTAATCCCACTTAAAATTTAATTTAAATTCAAATGTAATATCATATCTGTTTGTTAGAAATAATTTTAAAAACACAATATATATTTGAAAAGATAAAAATCTAGGATATCCTTATCTTTTATTCTACATATTTAAGTTCAAAAGAATGTTTTTTATACTAATAGATCCCTTCAATTTTTTATTTTTTTTACACTAAGCAGATTTTAAAATTATCATCAGCACTTCATAAAATTAATGGGGTTGTAAAATTATTAAACAAAATATATAACTTAAATTCTAGTATAACTATATACTTGTCAAAATTGTTCAACTATATATATAGGTATCTCTAGGTGAGCATATTGATAATCTGCATTTCTCAGAAGTATCCTCTAACAATGGCTTCTGCACATGCATGTTGTTCAACTGGGATTGCAACCTAAAGGAAATTTTATATTTCCTTTGCCGGTTGACTTCTTAGTTTCCATCTGGACGAACTAAGTAACTAACTGCGGCTTAGGTCATTATTTTTTAATTTTAATATTTTATCATAAAAATTATCTGCATATTCTTGTTTATCAAAAAAAAAAAAAAAGATGGTAAAGTCTGTGTTACGATGATAAATGTTTGTGAAATCTTGTTACTTTCTTGACTATCAATAGAGAGTTGCCTATATTAGAAGGTGATTTAGGCCTTCTCAAGCAGTGACGTGCGAAGCTTACAATTTTATAGCTCGGCTAAATTTAATATTTCGATCCAAAATATAATTATATAAGTGAAATATATTTCAAAAAACAACAAACTTTACTTCTAAATTATAATTTCAAGTACAATGAATTCAGTGTTAAGAACCTTAGAAGTCACACACAACATCTGCCTCTGTTCCTTTCGATCTAATAGCCCTACAAAACCACGATAATCAAGATAAGTTACAAAATAAAATTGCACCGAAGAAAACCATGAACCTCATAAGTTAGAACTAATATGTATATATCGAGTATCATATAATAGATTAACTATCAATGCAAAGTAAAACTAAGAGAAACTGATAATGGCATTAAGATGGAAAGGGGAACAAAACCCCTAAAAAAATTAACCGTGGAATAGCCATGAAAATGGCTCGATGATCAGTCGCAAAATCGAAACCCTAGTCGCCATTGTCGCCTGAGAGGGAGAGAGAGGGAGTCGGGGTGGGAAAATGGAAAGTGGGGGGGTGGAATGTTTATTTTAATAAACTTCCACCCCTATTTTTTTTAATAAGTCCCCTCCCCCCCCCCCCCCCTCAGTTTTAAGAAGGTTAAATTCAACCCCTCCTCCATTTTAAGTTAAAATGAAACTAAGTACTAAAATACGCGTATAAAAATAGTTATTTTGGCAGATAAAAATTTAAACTCGTAAATTTAAAATATTAGCTTCAAAACAAGCCTAATATTGATATAGTTCCGGAGAATATTTAAGCATGCGAAAAGTGCGGTAAAAAATAAACCGCAATTCATACGTCGTCTTAATTAACAATTTTCTCAAGTTGGACGGAGCGGGATACGTATTTTCTTTTGAATTATATTTATGAAAGTAAATAACTCGTAATTTCTTGCAATTGTTAATTTTTTAGACAAATAATGATTAAGCGCCAATTTTTGCAATTTTCTCGGGATTTTTAAATTTTTAAGGGCATCCTTACTCCGTCTTGGACTCGGGAAATTTGGAAAATTAAAATACGTGTTTTATGAGGTGAAAATTAGGTGTCAACAGATGTCCATAACTCCTAGGTGTAATTCCACCATTAAGTGTAGTAACACCACACATCCACTACCTCCTCATTCATCTGCCTCTACCCCATTGACTTCCCACCTTCTCAACAGTAAATTTCATGTTTATGACGCCTTTTCATGTTACTCAATATAGCCCTATAAAAAGAGGCATTGAGAATGATGTTGTACACATTTGAACATACTTGGATGAATAAGAAAGCTCTCATCTCTTGTCTCTCTTTATCTCTTTATTGTTCTAGCTTCATCTTTTGATATATTGTACTAACTCTTTTAGAATGATTTTACAACAAAATGCCTATTATTCATTGCAAGTTTCAAA
The DNA here is from genome assembly GCF_029784015.1 of Lycium ferocissimum. Taxonomy (NCBI): domain Eukaryota; kingdom Viridiplantae; phylum Streptophyta; class Magnoliopsida; order Solanales; family Solanaceae; genus Lycium; species Lycium ferocissimum. The sequence goes on from NC_081347.1 coordinate 59,877,478, forward strand.
TATAGACATTAGAAAGAGGTGATATGATCAATATTTGTTAGTTTACCTTTGATGTACATTCTAATATATTTGTGGAAAAGAGGTTTGTGTGTATATATATTTGTTTTTATTTCTCTAAAGGTTTTCCTTTCTAGCTTGAAGATTTTAATTTTTGAATTTCATGATTTTTGAGGTGGCTACGTCTGCTTCATTGTGTCGTATTCGTTACATTCTTTAGATATTCTAAAACAGAGAGCATCAATAGATGATTATTGATAAATTTACTTGAAGATACGATATTGACCTTTTGTGCAGTAATGTTGTTTTTATTATTATCACAGTTAAACTTATTCATTGGATTAAGTGCATATAATTATATACTCAGCTCTCATTTTTTATTTTTACCTTTTAAAAAAAGCCACTGCTAATATGAGAATATTAATTAAATTACAATTCAAAAAGCGAGACCGTCTAGAAAACGCAGGGAACTCATCTTTCCTTAAGTTTGTGTCTTTTTTAAAAAAAAAATTGGCCACCAAAGAACTAATAGCAGAACGGCTCAAAAACTATTTATTATTAAGTATACCTATGTACATGTTTATGCAACGGAAAAGGGTCATATATACCCCTATATTTTGGGAAAAGGTCTACATTTACCCTTCGTTATACTTTCGGGCTAAATATACCCCTGTGGACTAACAAACCTTATTCTAAAATTAATTTGCGTCTAATGTCTACATGTAGTGTTCTAACCCGATCCCATTTCACCCGGTTAAATTAATCCATCCCACATGTTTTAATCTGCCGTCATTGGTGACACCTTTAAGCTCAAGGGACATTCTTCTTCTATCACACTACCCCAGAAATCACCCACATTAAGCCCCTGCAGAGAGCAGTTAACTTATTACATGTACGCCTCGACTTTGTGGAAACCCACTCTGATATTTGTCTTAAAGATTTGCATAATCTCTCGATTCATTTATGAATATAAATCTAGCAACCAGTTTCCCACTAATTAAGTAATGACCCTAAGATAATCTGCACCCATCTTTTCATTAATGCGCCAAAATCACTCTCCCCCTCCATTTCAAGCCGGAAGGTTCAAAAATCAAGTAGAAGCACACACACTCACACACACAAAAGAAAGACAATCGTCTCCACCTTCCTCCATAGCTAGCATTTCACTTCAACACCAACAATTCTTTCATAAAAATCTCGCACTTCGATTTCACATTTCTTCTTCCACCAAATACCGACAAAGTTGATCACGAATTTCTCAAGTTTCACTTTGATGTATGCTTTTTCTACTTCAAATTTGATTCTTTTTCCAGGTATGTAACGATGTTGGATTCGAAACCATCTCTTCATTCCTTCCTCCATCTCCGCCGTCGACTCCACCGACAAATCGCTTATCCAAAAATAATGCCTCCATCCCATCTCCCTTCTCTCGGAGCACTACAACGACTCTCTCTCACCACACCGCGTCAAACACCGTCCCTTATTGTGGCAGTGACGAAGAGGAAGCTATCTATGGAGGAAGGTAAGGAGTTTGGGTTAAAATTAAAAATTAAGACACATGGCAATCATTGGTGTTAATCAGATTGATTAGAAACTAATTGTTCTTTAATAGTGGAACGTTAGTGGTCTTTTAGTCCATACGGGTATATTTAGCCCAAAAGTATAACAACAAGAATATATTTAGCCCAAAAGTATAACGAAGGGTAAATGTAGACCTTTTCCCAAAGTACAGGGGTATATATGACCCTTTTCCGTTTATACAATTGGGTACTCTATTGGACTCAGTTCTGTTGATATAACATATTGATTAATTCAAGCGGAGCGGTAAAAATGGTGATTATTTATTTACTTGTTTTAAGATTCAAGAGTCCTTGATAGACAATAACTGGCTTATTTAGGCCTTAAAAGTAAGTTTAACTTTTATCAATATATTGAATAAGTAGAAAAGTGTGAACGTATACGAAGAGTAGGTCACAAAGTCACGAAATGAACAATATTCCTGTTCTCAATACATTTGTATTCTGCAACATTTTGTGACAATTGATATGGCATACACGTGCAACGCACGTGTCCGAAGACTAGTATCATCATATAATACTAAAAGTGGGAAGCCCCATAGCTAAAAGTTGGATTACGAAATTACCCTTCAAAAGTTGATTGACTAAATTACCCCTTATACAAAAATTAAAATCTATACACGTTATCATAAATAAAAACCTCACAACTTCTTGGCTGAATTTATAAACATATGAATAAATATTAAATGTTATCATATTGAATACCTATAATAAATGACAGGAAAGAATAACTTCCATCATTTTACCGTGCAAAACTTTGATAAAGGGAAAAAAATTACTTACAGATATCAAAAACTATTCTCATTGGCGTGCATTCATCTTCCATTCTTCCTCCTTATGGTTTCAGTTACAAATCTGAAGTGGCTTTTGAGTTAAAAAATTATTAAATATATGTATACTCATGATATCAACAACTTTGAGGAGAAGGCTCATTCACTGGGGATGTTGATGCCAAAAAGAATGAGCGTGTGCATTTTGATTAATTCTTTAGGCTATCATGATAATTATTTGAATGAGCCTTTACTTGGGCATAAAAAATGCGACTATAATAATTAGGTATTTATGTACTAATGATGTTCTTATATTTTTTGGTTTATTTGATGATGCTTATTTTTGGTGGGTTGTAATATTATCATTACTTCGAGTTATCGTGCTGCAAATTTCCTATTTTTTGAATTTGTATTTTATGATCAGTTTTGTGTACTTTTGCAATTAATTTTATTTGAAAGCCAGCAATAAATGGATAGAAGTCAGGATGGTAATTGAGGCAGTGTTAAGAAGTTTTTGTAGAGACCTTGAATGACATGATGTTAGAAAGTGGATGGGCATAAAGAGAAAGAGTATGACAAGAGAATGGTATTGAATAACTTAAGAGATATTATAATAAAAGATAACAATGCTGTACTGAATTAGTGGCTAAGATGTTGGCGAGAGAGTTGTTCGCTAATGATCAATTTATAAGTAGCAAAGGAGAAGGGATAGAAATCTCCTATGGTAGGTAATGAGAAAAAACAAAGGGTGAATAAAGGAAGGGAAAGGAGTATGACAAAAGGTACCATCACTTTAACCACCTATAAGCTTGGGGGATAACCTCTTGTCCGTTACTAATATCATTTGGCTTTTGGTGTAATCTTTTGAACTATCTTTGCCAAAAGTTCTTTATATATTATAGGTGTGTACGCTTGAAGATGTGTTGGATGATGGGCAAGCCTGCACAGTTGGACGTTGCTATTTTCTCATGTGAGTTCTCATTGGGCAAAATTGTTAGTTGTAATTTCAATTGCTTGTAATTTTGATGCTATGCCCTTTGTGCATGATGTGCAATGAAATACTACCCACATCTGTAGTTGAATTATTCAGATTATTGACTACACGGAATGGTACTATCTTCCTGCTGATTAGCTAACCATTTTCTCTCCATCAGAAATTACTTTGCCCTTTGTTTTGGAGATAATTCATCATTTTCATAAATTTGCATTTTTTATTAAAGTTTTACTTTTTAAACCAAATGCATAAAAAATATCAGTAACTGATATGGGTTTACACGCGCATCGCTTGTGCTCAAACCATTATTTAATTAGTGAATGCAAGTCAATTTTTTTTTATTTAATTTGAGAAATTATTTCTAATTCGAAACAAACCATTCTACTTTTGAACAACCTCTGTTTGTAGCTTTTGTGAAATGTATATTTCTTCGTATTTTTGCTAATTTCGTTCAAGATATTTACATGCTTTTATTAAATTTAAAGAAAAATTCATTTACATATTCATACCATTAAAGGCTACAATTATTTTAATTAGCATCAAGATATTTCTTTCTTGAAACGTATGCGTCCTGCTATTATGAATTTTGTTTAATGAATGAAATTTAAATGGTAAGATCGATATTCTAATCTCAACATTTTATATTTTATAATTTAAAACTTTTTAAAATATATATATAAATTTTATAATAATGATAGGGGATAACGTGCAACACACGTGTTGCACGTTCCCAGAGACTAGTATTATTAAAAGTGGGAAGCCCTTTAGAGAAAGATAGATTACTAAAATTTCCATCAAATATTGAATGGCCAATTTACCCTTTACTTAAACACTACTCCTATAATAATCTTTTTGTTCTAAAAAGTAAATTTAATAACCTTTCAATAAATAAAAAGTAAATGGTAAATAGCAAAACAGTAGAATTAATTTGGTACATTAGTATGTACTTGTCACATATTGATTTAGCACGCCTATTAAGGAGCCAAAAATAGAATGAAAAGTTTATCATATTACCCCTAATTATTACTGATAACCTAACGATTGAAATCAATTAAAGCTTACACAAAAAAAAAATGTGCAACCAACTAATTAAGTAACAGGTTCCAACAATTTACATATTCTGTTGGAATTCCATCTTCATTATCATCTTTACCATCGATTTCTCCATTGATTTGTTACCCACAGCAGACCTTGAAAGAGAAAATGAAGAAAAGGGGTTTTGTTGATGACTTCAAGGTCCCGCGGCCTAAATTTGGGTACAACACACGCGGCAAAAATGAAATGGATGAAAAGGACACCTGTCACATAAAAAAAAAAAAGGAATTAGATATTAGTTGTACATTGTTTATTTATTTTCACATATTATTTAGTCATATTGTATATGGAATATTTAGTACAGATGGCAAAGTCTAATAGGTTAACTTTTACAAGTTTGCTAGGATAGATGCCTTTTCTTGTGAATAAATACCTGCACTGTGCATTATGAAATATCAGAGAAAACTTTCCAAATCTTTTATTGTCTTATTTCAATCATGATATCAAAACAGGGATAAATATCCTACTCCTTTATAGTTTTTTCATTTACTGCTTTCATCACAGTTTATCTCTTTGCAGTTTCTATTGTTTTGTTTTTCTTCTTTGCTGAAACTCTTTTGATTCTTAATCCATCATGACTAATGAATGAACTGAAGTAGCTAAGGAGGCTAGATCCAAAGTAATCGATTCCAGTCACCTTTATTATCTTCACTCATCAGATTTTCCTGGTATGAATCTGGTGAATTTTACTTTTGATGGCAAAGGGTATAGAGGTTGGCGTAGGTCAGTTCTCATTGCCCTATCAGCCAAAAATAAAATTGATTTTATAGATGGAACATGTAAAGAACCTGCTATTGATTCCACAGATCACAAATTGTGGAGTAGGTGTAATGACATGGTCTTGTCTTGGCTTTTAAGCTCACTCTCTAAAGAAATTTCTGATAGTGTCATATACTCAAAAGCTGCTGAAGTTCTATGGACAGATCTGGAGGATAGATTTGGTCGAATCAAGTGGGGCTAAATTAACCATCTTCAGAAGGAACTAAGTGATTTGGTTCAAGGGTGTAATGACATAGAAACATACTTTACCAAACTAAAAAAGCTTTGGGATGAACTAGACATCCTTAATGCTAATGTGAAATGTGGATGTAATTGTACTTGTGGAGGAAAGGACAAATTGACTAAGTCTATACAAGATGAGAGACTCATGCATTTTTTGATGGGTCTAAATGACTCATATGCATCAGTCAGACGAAATATGCTGATAATTTCACCTCTGCCTAATGTGAATGTAGCCTACTCTATTTTGATTCAGGATGAAAAACAAAGAGAGGTTTATATAAACTAACAACACCTCGCTGAAAAATCTTCCTTTTTGGCAGTAAACCAACCTAAATATACATCCTATGACCAAGCTACTCAAAAACACTCTTACGATGATCAATATAACCAGAAATATGGAAATTATGAGCAAAAGGGAAAAGGGAAGTTTGATTCAAGAAAGAATAACCTGGTTTGCTCAAACTGCAAGAAACCTGGTCATAGCATAGACAAGTGTTATAGGATTTTGGATTTTCCTGCAGATTTCAAATTCACAAAGGCAAAAAGAAATCGGGCAATGGGACATAATGCAGTTTTTACTGAAGAGAAACACAATGAACATGCAGGAAACAATCAGCAGTTTTCACAGGAACAGTTCAGTTAATTGAATCATCTTTTGCAACAAGTTAAGGCTGGTCAATCAGGTCCTACAAATTCAGAAGCAGAGGTTGTTGCTAACAATGTGGTGTTAAATTCCTGGATTATTGACTCAGGGGTAACCCAACATATGGCTTTTGACATTTGATTCTTCTTTAATCTAACTCCTTCCTAACACCTTTAAGTGTTAATCTACCAAATTCACAAAAAGTAATTGTCACTAACAAAGGCAGTGTTCAAGTATTGCCAGATCTCATTCTAGAAAATGTGCTTTTAGTTGCTGTTTGTTAACAGACTTTGTCACTAACATAAATGTCATCTAATGTTTTCTTCCACAAATTGTGTCTTTCAAGCCCCTTACATGAAGAGGCCTCAAGTTCTTGGTGAATGCCATGGAGGTCTCTATCTACTCAACTCTACCAAAGAATCAACTGCATAGTTTTCTTAGTTTGCCACCTTTCAAGAAGAATGTTGTTGTTGCTTTTTCTAATTCTATTTTTCCAGTTTCTAAGAAAGAAGTTGTTCTATCATTTTCAAATTCTTTAGTGGCTAAGTAAATTGACGTAACTCTGTGGCACAAGAGATTGGGCCACTTACCCTACTCATCAATGAAAAATATCAAGTATGTTTCTTCTATTGCTCATTGTCATTCTGATTTCCCTTGTGATGTTTGTCCATTAGCAAGGCAAACAAGATTACCATTTACATTAAGTTCCATTAAATCCAAGTCTATTTTTGAAATTATTCACATTGACACATGGGGACCCTATAAAACAACAACTTATGATGGTTTTAAATATTTCTTGACCATTGTAGAGGATTATAGTAGAGGAACGTGGACTTTTCTATTGACAACCAAAAGCAATGCATTCTTCATTCTTAAAACTTTCCTTAAACTGGTAGAAAGACAGTTCAACACTCAAGTCAAAATTATCAGATTTGATAATGCCCTAGAATTAGGGAGTAGTCAAACCACTTCTGATTTTTTTAAAACTTAAGGAATTTTACATCAAACCTCTTGTGTAGGAACACCACAACAAAATGGGATAGTTGAAATGAAACATAAACACCTTCTTGAAACTTGTAGAGCCGTATCAATCAAATGTTCCAGTTTCTTTTTGGGGTGATTGTGTTCTCATTGCTACTAGTCTAGTAAACAGATAATTTCCTTCTAGTGTTTATAAGTTCAAAACTCCCTATGAAATTTTGCATAATCAGCTACCTTCCTATGAGTTTCTAAGAACCTTTGGTTGTTTATGTTATGTCTCAACTCTTCCATGTCATAGGGGTAAACTAGAACCTAGAGCAATTAAAGGGGTTTTTCTTGGTTATCCTACTGGAAAAAAGGGTTTCAAAGTCATGGATCTTACCACTAAGAAAATTTTGTTTTCCGTAAAATGTTGTCTTTCGTGTGAACATATTTGCTTTCTCCACTCATCCTACTCCTCCTCCTTTATTCCCTCATGCTTCTACACCTAATCAACTATCGATCATGTTTCAGATGTCTCCTATCCTAAAATCTTTCCTGATTCTTCTTCTACTTCTACTACACTTTCATCATCAGTGTTAGAATCTACCACTAATGTCAATCTTCTCCTTCACCTATGTTCACTCCAAATAGTACAACTTCAGCCATTTCTCCACCTGCTATAGGATCAATTACTTCCACTCCTTCTGTTCCTCCACCTTCACAAAACACCACCTTTACAATCTCTACAACCAAGTCAGGCAGACAAATTCACAAACCATCCTATCTTAGTGACTATTTTTGCAATGTAGTATTCCTTACCAATCTCACCTCTTCTTGTTTTATACCAGTTGTTCATCCTAAGGTCCTACCCTTCTCTGCCCTTTCTATCACTAATCAACACCTCGTCAACTCTATTTCTACAATCACAGAACCCTCTAGTTATAATCAAGGCCGCTACACCCGGGTTGGCAGTAGGCAATGCCAACTGAATTTGAAGCTTTGATTGCCAACCAAACTTGGGATATCATGGAATTACCTAAGGGTCAAAAAGCTTTAGCATGCAAATGGATTTACAAAGTCAAAAACAGATCATATGGGAGTTTGGAGAGACTCAAGGCAAGACTTATGATAAGAGGAGATACACAAAGGAAAGGAATTGATTATAATGAAACTTTTTCCCTAGTTGTTAAAATGAAAATAATTAGATGTTTGTTTGTTGTTGCTGTCAAGAGGGATTGGCCTAATTATCAAATAGATGTAAACAATGCATTTCTTCATGGTGAATTGCATGAAGAAGTTTACATGAAGTTTCCCCCTAAAATGCAACCTTCTATCCTAATTTGGTTTGTCGACAAAGGAAATCCCTATATGGTCTCAAACAAGCATCGAGACAATGGCATTCAAGATTGACAGCAGATTTAAATTTCAAAGGGTATGTTTCTTCTTTAAATGATTATTCTTTATTCTATAAAAAGGACAGGGATTTCATCTCCTTAGTTGCAGTATAAGTTGATGACATACTTTTGACTGGCAATAATCCTACTGAATTAGATACACTTAAAAAAAATTTGGATACTGAGTTCAAAGTTAAGGATTTAGGGGAAGTTCATTTCTTTTTGGGTATGGAGGTCATTCGTGAAAAACAAGGAATAATTTTGTGTCAAAAGAAGTTTACCTTGGAATTGTTGGAAGAATTTGATTCTCAAGCTTCTGCTACTGTCCATTCTCCTCCGGATCTAACTCACAAGCTCAAATCTGATGAAGGTGATCTTCTTCTTGATGACACAATTTATAGACGACTTGTCATGACCTATCTTGCCTAAGCTGTGCGGGCACTTACCTTCCCACCTCCGTAAGCGAACCCTCAACCCCTCAATGAATAAATACGTAAATAATGAATATTAAGCAACGATATAGAATAAATACATTAAGTCTCATGATATATATATATATATATATATATATATATATATATATATGCGGAATAATAATAACACCCCCAGGGTCTAGTCTGAGTAACACAAGAGCATCTAAAAAGGAAATAATACAAGTCTGGAATAATAATACATAAAGTGTCTATGTCTCCGAAATGAATAGGACATAAGGATAGAGAAGTCTTCAAGGCAACGAACGGCTATGCTCACCCCGGAAACTCGAAGATAAAGCTAAAGCGACCGTCACCACGTGTCACGGAAGGCATCTCGACTCGATACAGATTCATAAAAGAATGCAAAGATTATGCCCAAGACAAAACAACAAGATCGGGAGGCATCATCACCGACTAAGCATAGCTAACACAACTCGTATAATAAAGCAGTAACAGATAAACCAACAAGTATAAGTCAATGTAATCAAAATCCAAGTATACGTCATCGCCTACGTAAAGCATCTAATCCCAAATGTGCCAAGTCTGAATATCTCCAGTCCGAATCCAATCATAACAAGTACAACACCAAAACATCTCATAATCAAGTCATAATGCAATGCAATGAAATGCAATAGTGTATGAATGCAATGCAATGCCATGCAAATGTTGTACACATGTACCGATGGAAATATCGACATCTCGTAGCACAACCCAAATGGACTCGCTAAGTGCTACTCGTCCCGGATCTTTGCCCACAGGGGGTTCTCACCGGCACCACTCTGGGAGACCTGCGGAGTCCATGCACTTGCTCAATCAATGATTCTAGAACTAACATCGGACATCGTCCATCTCATGTCACTCAAGTAAAACCGATCCCAGCTCATCAAAGTGTTTCATCAAGTATCATCAGTATCTCAACAAAGGTATCATAAAATGAGAGTGCGTGCAATGCATGTACTAACATCAATAATCATGCTCGATATTACAAGTACCAGCAAATGGGTACGCCAATAATATATCCGAGTACAAATACCAATAGTGGGTATGCCAATAATATAACCGAATCACAAATACCAACAGTGGGTACGCCAACTATATCATAATCAAGATGATAAAACAGAATCCAATATCTATCAAAAACTCATGGCATCAGGCCAACACAATAGAACAATCAATCACAACACAATGGGGTGGCTAGTCCCAACACACAACAGGGCCCAACCTAAGGCAATATCCAACCCAACTTCATACCCGAAGGTTCACATGCTGTCTCCGACAATATAATCTAAATATGCGCTTCGCTATACGAAGTCTCACCAAGGGTAAGCCATAACCTACCTGGATGGCCGAACCGCAACACCAACAACTCACTCATTTGCCTTGCCTTTCCGCCGAACCTCAGAACCAAAGTAGTCTAAGCATAATCAAAATCTAGATTAGAAATCATGAAGAATGATACTAATATTGCTACTATTCAATCTAGGTCAATTCTAACCCTAGAAATTGGGAAAACGGGCCCAACGGGCAAAACGGGAAACTCGGAAGCAAAATATCAAATTATGCACTAGGTGATCATAACCCAACCACTAATTGCCAATTTAACTCATAGACTCACCCAATTTCGAATTTAAAGTAAAACCCCCAATTTGGGCATAAACCCTAACTCTTTGATTCCGAAATTCAACACTAGAAATGGAATATATATGATTAACAAGCTTAGATTCATCAAAATCTAACATAAACACCATCAATTTCATCATTAATAAGCCTAGGAAAAAAGTTCATCAAAACCCACTTTCATCTTCCATTACTAAGGGATTATTAAAGGAAAGGGAGAATCTATGATGATTAGGATCAATGGAATAGTAAAGGGATTAGCAAGATTTACCTCCAAGAATTTTCTCCAAATATCTCCAAGAACAGTCCCCAAAGCTCTAATTTCAAAGTGGGAATAAATGAGGGTCTAAAGGCTTATTTAAGTCACACTTAATGAAATAATAGGCCCGTTACCGCCACGACGGTAACGTGACCGAAACAGCGGCGCCGCAACAGCGCCCCCCAGACTGACCCAGCGATCTAGGCCAATATACTCTTTGCCGCCCCAGCGGCCAACATACCGCCGTAGCGGTGCCGCTGGGACGGCCCTGGTGCCGCCAATGCGGGCACCAAGTACCAGAACCCCCCAATTTTTTCCTAAGTCCCAATCAAAATTCCGAACCATTCCCGAGGCCATCTGCTCACCAACCACATACACAGACCCACAAAAATACGCTACGAACGCGCTCGTGGCCTCGAAATTCCCAATGGAGGTCTCGTTGACCGAGTCAACCCCCGATGCCTTAATTCAAATTTCCCAACCCAAGTCCCAAAATGCATCCGAGTACATTGGGAACCGAACCAGATATCCACACAAGTCATAACGACCTTCCGGACCTCTCAGAATCGACGGATTTTCGGAAAAGGTATGTTTACCCAAAAGTCAACTTCGGGTGAAAATGCACTAGTCAATGCTCGGAAAAAGGCAAAAATACCAAAAAGACTATAACGATCAAACGGGTTGTTACACGACTGTTGGGGAAATTGGTTTCCTAACACACACATGGCCAGATCTATAGTTTTCAGTTCATCACCTCAGTCAATTTATGTCCAAACCTCGTCTTCCTCATTTTTTGGCAAGTTCGAGAGTTATCAGGTATCTCAAACTTGCACCAAGTCAAGGGCTTCTCTTCTCAAGTTCGCCTTCACTCGATCTATTGAATTTTTGCGATTCAGACTGGGTTTCATGCCCTGATTCTCGTCGTTCTGTAAGCGGCTACTACATCAATCTTGGTGGTTCGCCTATTAGCTGGAAATCGAAGAAACAGTCATCAATTTCTTTATCCTCTGCTGCTTTTATATAGATCTATAGTTTGGTGCTTCTTTAACGTCTGAACTTTTGAGTTAGATACATAGAATTAAATGTTAGAGAGAAAACTCATGTGATTAAGGAAATTATATTACATATAGAGAGTTTCATATTTGACAATATATTTGGCTTGTTTCAAAGTGATT
>NC_081347.1:59889536-59917382 GCF_029784015.1 Lycium ferocissimum
GGGCTTACGTGGAGTCCTACTTAGGCTAAGAGCCTTTGGGTGTTAGCCTAGGTGTTCTAGTCCGACACCCTACGCCCAATTTTGGGCGAAACTATACTCCTTCCGTTTCTTGAAAAGCGTACTTTTTGCATGAAATAGACTAACCCTTTATCGCAGAAATCTAAAACTTAAGCAATTTTATCATAACAATTTATAATGTTAAAGTACACTATGAGAACCAGTAGGTAAACCGCAATTGAGCGGATCCTTAATACCGGGGTGCCTAACACCTTCCCCGGGGGATCACCAGAACCCTTATCCATACTCTGGTTCGATTAGGATTCTTTTAAAATTTAACCGTTTTGAATGAACCCTTTTCTAATTGGTTTTCCTAATTTCCTAAAAATTATGTGGCGACTCTAAAATAAAGTCCATTTAGAGCACCATCCACGTAGAAGTATATTTTTTTCTTTCTCCCAGTACGATTGACAACCGTACTTCCCCGGGACACTTTCTTTTTTAAATGAGGCAAGTGCAAATATGAATCGGAAAAAATATCGAACCGCTACAACATCCACAATTAACAAATAGTAATATTTACAACACTCCCCCTTGGATGTCCATTGATAGATAGTATGCCTCGTTAAAACCTTACTAAGAAACAACCACGTAGGAAAAAATCCTAGTGAAGGAAAAAAGAAAGACACATATCTAGTAATACGCATTGGAAGCTGCCTCATTAAAAACCTTGCCAGGAAAACCCAGTGGGACAAAACCTCGGCTAAGGGAAACAGAGTGCAACACGTACTATACTCCCCCTGATTAAAATATCACTTAATTCTTGGAAATGACGCATCCCAATCTTGTATATCAACTTCTCAAATGTCAAGGTTGGTAATGCTTTAGTGCACACATCTGTAAATTATCAATCGAGCATATTTGTTGAATATCTACTTCAACTTTCTGTTGAAGATCATGTCTGGAATAGAACTTTGACGAAACGTGTTGTATTCTGTTTCCCTTGTTATATCCTTCTTTCAATTGAGCTATGTAAGCTTCATACAATATTGTTGAACTCTTCATTTCCAAATAAACATCATACTATTGCAAAATGTGCTGAATTATTGATCTCAGCTAGACCTATTTCTGACTTGCTTTGTAAGTAGCTATCACATGCAAATCGGTAACTCGCTTGAAGAACAAACTTCATGTAATAATAAAAATAATGTCCTGCATTTTACATAACCAACAAAACCTTAATAATATTTGTTAATTAGGATAAACAAATCTATATATATTAATAATTTCTTTTGCAGTATGGAATACAATATGCTCATCATAATCATGAGGTCAAAATGATGTTTATTTATATTTAGAGACATCACAACCATTAGGGTACTCAATGGAATCGCTTTAACCTATATAAAGATTTGTTGAAGCTTTATTTTTTTAAACCTTAAATGCTTTAAACCAATTTAAATCCCTACGCATTTTCTTTCATTGTCTATATAGCCATATTGACAACAATTAATCATATGCATTCAAAATTTTCATATATTGACAGACTAATAAGAAACCCCATTGTATTCACCACAGGAGAACACATCTCCATATCATAATGCCAGGACTTTTGCGAAAAACCTTTATGCCACAAGGCACAATCCGTACTTTATATTTATGGTGTTTATTTCTCATTTTACTTTTCGCACAAGAATCCATTGTACCCCACTGACATTATACCTTGAAATCCTTGGAATATAGGTCCAAAACATCATTTTTCCAAGTGAAATAAAATATATTTCAACTACGTTTTTTATTTGGCCAATCATTATATCTGTCCACATCCTTTGACATATTTGAATTCAAGATCCTCATCACCATTATAATGTTGAGCGCTACATTACTTCAAAGATACCACCGACGGTAATTTGATATCGGTTCTAATACGACATAACTTGTCGAGATCTCTTTAATTTCATCATTTTCAGGTACCTGAACCTAACCAAAGGTTGTTTGACATGTCGTGGTGCTATTTTAAAGCACTTGCCTCATTAGTATGGCCATCTTGATCATTTGCTCCTCTCCTTCTTCAAGGAGTTTTATGTTTGGAACCGATTGGTCTATCATCATAGACTCTGTCCTTCAAGGACTTTAATTCTAATTGGAGAATTTGCAGCTAGAATATAATATTCACTTTTGGGTCAGTAAATGCGTCTGGCAGTTAACTTGAATTATCTTTTCAACGAGGGCCACACCAGTGATAATTCATTACATATACCTTATTTTCCAGCCACTTATCATCTCTCCCCCTAATGGGAAATCTAACATTTACCACCCAACCTAATTTGGGGACCCATCTATGTGCATTGGTGGAGCAAATAAATTATATACCGCACATTCAAATTTCTAGATGGGAATTACTTGGTTCCTGACCCTGAACCAATTGGCAATTGTGATAGGGGAAGTTATCATAACTTGTTGGCTTGCTGCATACAAGTGTTGCTTCATATTAAATAACATATCTCATCCCAAATTTCTTTTTGGAAGTTTTGTTCTCATAACTAAATGTTTAGCCATAATTGGAGGCATACAATTTCTGCTAAACCAACTTGGATATAAACCAGCGTTATCAACATCATTTCATAATTTGGAATCGTGCGCTTAATTTAAAAATTTGAGCAAACAACCTTGCAAAAACCAAATTGCAAGTTGATACCAAATGCACATGTGACCATAACATAGATGCATCCATTAAAACCATATAATAGTAAACCGGTTCACATGGAAGGCAGGGGCGGAGCCAAGTGGTGGCCAGTGTGTTCACCCGAACCCCCTTCAGTGAAACCATGTATATACAAGGTTAAAATTATTTTTTATGTACAAATAGTAGATGTTGAACCCCCTTGGCTTCCTCGTTTCTTGCTCTTTTATATTTTTGAACCCCCTTATTGAAAATCCTGGCTCTGCTACTGATGACAGGTGACTGGGCCCATATATATATCACCTTTTGTACGTTCCAATATCATGGGATACAATTCCAACGTTAACTGGTAAATTAATCAATTTGTCATCATGAGTACAAGCAGCACAAGAGAATTCTTGAAGAATATTCTATTTCTTCAATATATAACCACATGAATTCTCAATAATTTTCGCACCACACTTGAACCGGGATGGCCAACCGGTCATGCCAACTTCCGTAGCATGTGATTCCATCATGCTTGTATTTATGTGGTAAAAATTCGGAGGAAAAAGGGGCAACATTTACATACATTTTGTTTACCCGCTATAGTTGTAGTAATATGAAGATATTAAACCTTCCCATAATTTATAGTCTCAATATAATTCATATTTGGCCAATGCCTTTGAAACTTAAAAAGTTTCTTTGGAGACTTACTACAACACCAATATTATGAACAATTTCATTCCTCGAGGTAGTAACAAATTAGCTTTTCTAGAGCTTCCAATTAATTATGTACTACCGCATATTTCATAACACCATCCATATGGTGAACATCTCCTTTTAGGGAGTAATTGTCATTATGGTCATGATCAAAACCTTTATAAGCAAGACTTATTTCTTACTTTTCCCTTTGGTAATTTATGATAAGACATACTACAATATTTGTGACGTACTAAAAGTACGTGACCAATGACCTTTTGTTCCAAAATAAATTTTCTTTAATTTGTCTCAAACCTCCCACAGAGGTGAGTTGTGGTATCTATTCAACCATACATGAATACGTCCTTATACATAATTTTACACATTTCACTTTAAAAAATGGACAAGCATTCACGATGCTTATCACAAGTCACATTTTCTTCAAGGAATGGACTATAGTCATATATACATGCTTCATAAATTTTCATTATAAGCCCATGGTCTTTAGCATGTTCATAGACCCACCTCGACATCACTTTGAAATTGTATCATTTGCTTTGATGAAGGATTTATAAATTTTCATCATATTAGGTCGCACGACGACCGCGTGCCCGATGACCTTTTCATATCATATTGACGACAAAATTTACCTTTTCCTTTAGAAGGACCATTTTGAGAACCCATAGTGATTTTCTCTTTATATTACCCAATAATGATTAACATTATTTTGTCCTTTCTCACGCCCATGTTCATTCGTTTAACCACTTGTTTTCATTTTGACTTATTATGCACTGCCACTACATTCCCCTCACGAAATGGAGCATATCAAGTGGGACGGGCTTCACGATTTTTCATTAAATACATATTATTTTGCCTTAGTCATCATTATATCATCAATATAGCGCATCGGGACTCAATCCCAACTTCTTATCCATATAAAGGCATGTTACATAAATCAATGGGACTTGAACCCAACATCTTATATTACCATCATAGTACACAGGGACTCAAATTCCATGTCTTCACATCTTGGTACGATGGGACTTGAATCCACCGTCTTATCCTCAACCAATGGCATAATAGGCCAAAGTACTTTGAGACTTACTCTCAAGTCACAATTAGATCCTTGCGGTAAAATGGTTTGGATATCACAGGAATTTAACATTTTGTGAATTTTCAGAAGCTTTCTTTTGTTGTATAAATTGTTAATCTTGCAAAAGAAATCTCTTTGTAGAGAAGAACATAAATCTGCATATATTTAGAAGTTAGATTAAATCTTAAAAATCACAACAGAAGATTATTTATAGTATATAAAATATGAGACTATATGCACGAAAAATAGGCATATGTTTTTCTTTTTTCCGAAAGCACCAGTTCTGTGCCCAAACGAAACCGTCCACGTTCTGAGTGTTGATCAATTCAGACTACTAATTTGGAATAGCAATGGTCTATAACATCCTCATAAATGGAGAACTTGATGAATCTTCAACTCATCAATTAAAATGCCCTGTAAACCTAGTAAATAAGAAAAATCTGCCCCATTTTAATTAGGATCACAATCTGCTCATATTTCATAGAATCCAAATTATGAACAAAAATTAAATTGGTATAAAACGAAACGTACCAAAATTATTGTAATGACATTACTGCATCCCACTAGCCAAATTAAAGTAAAGTACATTAGGAACGTACCTCATTCCATGTTAATGGTGCAATTATAAAATGAATGCCTTACCGAAACATGAAGCTTGAAAGCAACATATCAACGTAACAGAACACTAACAGTTTGCAGCTACAAAAGTTTGTGTTCGGACAGTTGGATGAGTGAAACTCTCAGTTTCTTTAGGAGATTGCCCCACAATCCACACTTCAATTGTTCGAGGCTTCACGTACTTGTAAAAAACTGGTTAGAGACTCGTGCTGATAACGTGTTGTAAAATCATTCTAAAAGAGTTAGTATAATATATCAAAAGATGAAGCAAGAACAATAAAGTGATAAAAAGAGACAGGAGATGAGAGCTTTCTTATTCATCCAAGTATGTTCAAGTGTGTACAACATCATTCTCAATGCTTCTATTTATAGGGCTATATTGAGTAACATGAAAAGGTGTCATAAACATGGAATTTACTCTTGAGAAGGTGGGAAGTCAATGGGGTAGAGGCAGATGAATGAGGAGGTAGTAGATGTGTGGTGTTACAACACTTAATGGTGGAATTACACCTCGGAGTTATGGACATCCACAATTAACAAATAGTAATATTTACAACACATTTGTGTGAAAAAATATAGTAGCGTATATGCAGTAAAGAAAAAGAGGAGGAATGAAAAAGAGGAGGAAGAGACGTATGAAAACTCCCAAAAGAGAACATCAATGAATCTGCAATGGTTAATAGTTTGGCAATTTATAAGATTTCCAATGTCTAGAGCTTGTTTGGAAAGCCGCCGAGGAATTGGATTTGGGTGTAATTGAGTGTAATTACACAGTTTGGAATGCTTGTCTGGCCAAGTAATTACTTGGTCAACATGGAATTTGGTGTAATTGGAGGGGTGTAATTACACTCTTTAATTTCAAGGGGGAGGCGAGAATTGGGGTTAATTACAGTGTGTAATTACAAGGTTACTTTTTCTTTCCTTTTCGTTTTTATTTTTATTTTTTTCTTTATATTGTTTTATTTCTATTATTTTAATTTATTTTTTATTTTACTTATTAATTTCTTTTTAATTTAAAAATATATTTTTCATTTTACATTATTTATCTTTTATTTCTCTACATTTACTTCTTGTGATTCATGTAATTGCTTGTATTTTTTTATTTCTTATTTGTTTTATTTTCTTCATTTAGCATAACTGCGTTATTCTAGTTTTGGAAACTACACCTCTGAATATTAGAAATAATGAGTCATTAACAAACTTGACATATAATGAGTGATGTTATTAAAGTAGAATTTCGTTGTTGAATGAGGTTATAAACTTATGACGTTTTCCTTTTCTTTTGAATTATATTTACTTAAGTTATATTGGAACTTATTTTATATGTTGGAATTTGACATGCTAAACTTTTTTTTGGGGGGGGGGGGTGGGGTGGGGTGTGTGGGGATTTTGAAATTATGTTATATTTATGGTTCCAATTTACTTGCTTTAATAGTATTGGCTCTTTGTTTCACATTGCATGTTGTTCATGTTTCATTGATAGATTAGTTTTGTCAAACATTTGAATAATGTTATGGCATTATATTTCTAACTATTAATTTATTTTATCAAACATGCATTCCATGATGTTTTCACAAAACGTGTGCCTTTAGTTTTTATAATTAATTAAATTAAAATATTATTAATTTGGAAAATATATATCAATTATTAGTTATAAATATATGATTACTAATTAATGTATTTTCAAGAAAAAATATGTATCTTAAATACCAAATCTAATATCATTTATACTTATAAAAAGATCATTTATAGGGATATATTTATCATATTAACTTTTAAGTTTTGATCATTACTTTATTTAAAATTTAATCTAACTATGTAATTACACTTGTGTAACCAAACAGTACACTTGTAATTACACTGTAATTACGTTATGACAAACAAACAAGTCATCGTAGTTACTATATTGTGTAATTACTGCCCTAGTAATTACACCAATTCCAATTACCAGGAGCATTGAATAGGCTGCAGTAAGTGGCTATGCTAGGAAATTAACCGTATCTATACCCAGTTGCCTGATTCATTATTGTACAACGTTATTGTTTATTAAATGGTAAATTTGTGTTACAAAATAATATAAAATAGTGTTTAAGTGAGGGGTAAAGTAGTCGTTCAATTTTTAATGGACATTTTAGTAATTCAACTTTCAACTTAGGACTTCACACTTTTAGAATAGATAGATGTGATTTCTTTTGGTATCTGAGACGGTTCAGGCTCAAAATAAAGGGGGCCACCGAAAGACTATTACTCCCTATCCAACTTTATGTGCCACTTTTGTTTTTTGAGATTCAAACTATATAAACATGACCAACATTGTCTCAAGACCTTCAGAAACATAAAAAGCAGACAAGTGAGTATTCATAATATCCATACTATCCATTTGGATATCCATTTTTTTAGTGAATAATATTCATATTTGATCAATTTTTAAAAAGTCGGTTATCCAACCCATATTTAATGAGTCGGATTGGATAGTTACTTATTTTTAAAAATCATTTTGCCACCCTAATTCCGTCAAGAAGGGGCATTTTAACCCGAAAATTAAAATTAAGCGCAGTTCGATCCAATAAGGTGGAATGAGGAGTATTTTTAACTCGAAATTAACGTGAAGGACAACTCATGAGGTCCAATAGGTAGAAGGAGGGTAAACTTAAGTCATTTCAATACACTGGGGGCATTTTTTTACCCTTTTCCGTAAGTAGAAAAGGTTTGAGCTTTCATTTGAATAGTCTTCTATGGACAGTGAAATGGATAGAGTGGTTGTTCAGTCCTTCATTTTGGAAGTATCAACATTCCACTTCTTTTGGTCCCCCTTATTTATTTTTCCCCTCAAGTCGTCAAAACCAAGTCAACAAGTTACTTTAAAGGGATTAGATGTAAATATATAGTGAAGATAAAGAGCAAGAAGAGATAATATACTCAAATGCAGATATTACGGTTTACTCTCTACCTCTTTCCTTGCATTCGTTTTGAATATCTTATAGGAGTGTCAAACTAATTATTAAAGTACCTGAATTCAGAATGGTGGCATTAGATTATTTGTCAGTTTCTTGATTATCTATCAGTTGCTTATCTTTCATTCAGCTCAAGCTCAGAATCAAACCCAAGATAGCTGCCCCAAGGAATTTCAATGTGGGAATCTTGGAAATCCTCACAACCTGCTTGTGGATTGTATACCATAGATTGCAATGTTACTTCAAATCCGGAATTTCGTTTGGGAGGAAATGTTTACACTGCTCTAGAAAAAGGGTCCTTTGGTGATAGTTTTCGAGGTTTAGCCAATAGGATTAATGACTTATTGGCAAAAAACAGTTGTTGATCTTTCGATAGAAGTATATCGTTTCCAAGTTCTCCTTCCAACTCATTTAGAATCATCGAACTGTTAGGATTTTAAGCTTAAGCTTAGTTGGTGTGAATGAGAAATGGAGGGAAGAGAAATGGAGGGAAAATTGAAAATTTGAGTAAAGTTCCTTTTAGAAAGAGCACTTTGTACCACATTGGTAGTGGAAAGAGAGAGTTGTGTGCTTATATATCAAAACACATCCTCTAGCTCATAAAGGGTTGAGAAGAGGGACTCCTCTCGCGCTGTCGTCGTCACTTGGCTTCGGCTTCGGCTTTGGTCAAATGATCTGATTGATTGATAATCAAAAATTCAATCTAATGTTTCATTTTCCCGAATGGTCACCTTGCCTGTTCGGAATAGTTTCTTCCCCCATATAAATTTCAGAGGCTTCACCTCATTTTGACACACAACGAAATTCTGAACTTTCTGCAATTAAAATTTCTCAACGTCTTCTCTTTATATTCAGTGCATTGTTTTAACAACTACTAACCGTAAGTGTCCTGTGATTTGCTCCGTTAATTTGAGTTTGTCGGAGTTCTGTGGTTTGCATTGTCACTACTGCAGAAACGTTCTTCCGTTCTATCCTGGGAGGAAGTAACCCAGATCCTTTGGCAAATGCCGTGGGGTTATAATTCCTTAAGGACACACAAGCAACTTGTGGGCTCGAAAGATTTTTCTGCTTCTTCTACATTTCTGTTTTCACTATTTTTCTGGTTTTGGTTTTGATTAACAAACACAAACTGATATAATAATCACTGTTGTGCTTTACGGGAATAACAAGCTTAAGGAATTATACATTTGTGTTTAAATATTCTGTAAATCGATTTCAACAGAAAAGGAAAAAAAAATATTTACTCTTTTTTTGAGATTAAAGTCCTTGTGACTTTCTACTCATAATGTTACTCGTTTTGAAGATATAAAAACTTCATCGAGATTATTTAGTCAATTGTAATCGATTTGAAGATATAAACTCTTCATCGAATTTATCTAGTTTTGTTGTCCTCGATTTGAAGATATAAAATCTTCATCGAGTTTGTATTCGGTTTGAAGATTAAAACCTTCACTGATTTACTAATATCATTTGTGTGTCAATTTCTTTTCGAAGAAATGACAAGCGGAACAGAACAACAAACTGATTCTTTGAATGATACCGCCACGGCAACGGCGACTCTTTGCTCGTCGAGTCGCATCACTCCGGCTTCAGCCGTTGGCCAAGAGCGAAAAGCCGAGAAAATTTATCGTTATCGACTTCAAAAGGTGGCAGCAGAAAATGTTCTTTTATCTGACCACCCTTAGCCTACAAAGATTTATCAATGAGGACATTCCCGTCTTGCCTGAGGACACTCCTGATAATGAGAAATTTGTGGTACTTGAGGCATGGAAACATTCTGATTTTATGTGCAAAAACTACATTCTCAACGGCTTAGAGGATGGCTTGTATAATGTCTTCAGTGTGTGTAAAACGTCTAAAGAATTGTGGAACTCACTTGAGAAGAAGTACAAAAATGTAAGACGCGGGATTGAAGAAATTCGTGGTATTGCAGTTCTTGATTTCAAAATGGTGGACAGCAAGTCCGTTATGTCACAAGTTCAGGAACTACAAATCATAATCCATGATCTTCTAGCGGAAGGTATAATCCGAATCAATATTTTTATTAAATATATTGATTATGTTACTAGTGTTAATTTATTAATTGAAGGTATGGTCATAAACGACTCGTTTCAAGTAGCGGCAGTTATTGAGAAGTTGCCTCTGTTGTCAATTTGTATTCAAAAAATAATCTAAAACAGAATCTGGAAAGAGCGGAAACAATCTAACGTGGAATCGAAAAGAAAGGAAAATAAATTCGAGCCCATTTGAATTGACGGGTTTTCCTTAAGGAAATTATTCCCCTCAAGTACCCGAGGTTATGGAATATATCCTCCCAAGATAGAACGAATTAACTCACCAACAGAGCGGTACCTCAAACCTCGGTGAACGAGAACCACTCAAGGTCAGAATCACACTAGAATTTTTATTGTGCAAGAAGAAAGAAGAAGACAATCAGAATTTTCGTAAGGAAAATCCGAAGGGATGACTAGATATTTATAGCCAACAACAGGTGTCTGTTAAGGAAATAGGTGTGTCTTTTTGGCAAAAAATTGTCTTTTTCGAAAAAGGCAAAGGAAATAAAACTTTCATTTCCCATTCACACCAAAGACCTAACAATCCCCCACATAAATGGGGAATGACTCTATGATATAAAAATGCACGGACAAGTGTGTGATTTACAAGTAAAGATTAATTGCATCTGGATAAGTAAGTTTCCCTTTGAACTTTCCGTAGTGAACATATGTTGGATATACTCGGTCAATCGGTAGATTTGATATCTTTGAACCGTCGAGCTTTGGTGTATACCCAGACAACCATATGTCACACAATTAACCCTTAATCGTCTATGGTTCTCACGGTTGTGTTCGTTTCAGCCATGAACACCGCCTGGTTTCATGAGTGCATAGAAAATGGGCCTTTACTATCATTCTCATTGAAGCGGCTTACACTTCATACTCACATAGGTGATTTCTAAACGTGTAATCCTATAGATACACTATCTGGTCATATCTTTCCAAACTTAGAAACCATTAAAAAGCTTAAGCTTTATTAACTCGTTAAAAAGCCTTACTGCTTTATTCTTGTTTCTGAACATTATCTTCATCGTGAGAATAGGTTGATTTATTTGACAATGTCGAACCATCATTCATAACTTTGTTTGATCTCTTTGAACCTAGCTCTTCGGATCTCCAGTCTACTAGGTAGAGTTACCGCCATGATGACTTGTCCTAGGCCTTAAACCCATTCCCCTCGATGATCTTTCAACCGCCTCTCTAGTTAGGCCTTTTGTAAGTGGATCTGACACGTTATCTTTTGACTTTACATAGTCAATTGTGATAACTCCACTAAAGAGTAGTTGTCGAACAATATTATGTCTCCATCGTAAGTGATGAGATTTTTTGTTATACATAATGCTCTCTGCCCTTCCTATTGTCGTTTGGCTATCGCAATGTATGCATATTGGTGCCAATGGTTTAGGGCGAGGAATGGGAATATCTTCTAAGAAATTCGAGCCATTCAACTTCTTCACCGATCATGTCTAAAGCTATGAACTTAGACTACATTGTGGAGTGGGCGATACAAGTTTGTTTGGACGATTTCCAAGACATTGCTCCTCCACCAATGGTAATAACATATCCACTTATGGATTTTATTTCGGTTGACTCGGTGATCCAATTTTTATTATAATGCTAAACAAAGCTTATACAATATGATATATTATGAGACTACTGACTACACTTAAAGTGACATCATGATACTCGTGGATGGTTGACATCAGTTGTGGCCACAACCTTTTAAAAATATATATATTTCTCAACCATTCCACTTCTTGTAAGTCTACTTCTTCAAATATCCAACTGCTAGCACATTCACCGATGTGAAAATCGCTATTGTCGATTTTTATCATTATCATCTATTGGTTCTTAGATTTATAAACCAATGAATTTATAGATTCAATGAACCGTCTTGTCTTTTCAAAGAATTATCTTTCAACAGACACATTTTGTCACGACCCAGCTTGAGGGCAGCGACGAGCACCCGGTGCTGCGACGAGCACCCGGTGCTAGCCCACCCGTGCACCCCTTAACATACTTATACATCACATTCTAGGTGAGCCACATCATTATATCATGCTTTTCATTTGTCATCATTCTAATCACATCGAGTAATAACACATCTATATCATCAATAACATCTATGCCCATATAAATATACATGCGCCGACAAGGCGATCAAAACAACATCCCAAAATATAGGCCGACAAGGCCGAACATATCTAACCATATACACAATGTCTACGAGCCTCTAAGAAGGGTACATCATATCATATCATATGGGCGGGACAGGACCCCGCCGTGCCCATGAATATATACACAAAAGAATCTATACCAAAAAGCTGGCAGCCTCGAAAGAAATGGAGCTCGCTATGTAGTCTCGAGAAAAATACAAATGGATCAAATCGGCCTCTCGGCGCAACGTCCACAAAACAAAGGACGTCGATACGGGAATGTACTGAGTATGTAAAGCATGATCAATATCAATATGGAAGCATAATGGATAACATATGAAATACATAAGGTGGGAGATAACAGCATCATCATCATAGCACTTACCTGCTTTCCATTGGGACGTTCCATTTCTAGTTCGTTCTCGCGTACATACATTCGTATCCTTGCTCACTTACCTTGCGTATCTAATTTCATATTTGTATTCATGCTCATGCTCATAGCCTATACATTGCATATTCATAGCCCTTACTAGACACTTACATAGTCTTAACATATTCGTACTCTAATGGATGTGATATACATAGCATAATCCTATTCATATAGGGGTCATATACTTAGCTTGTCCGTACTCATATAGATGTCATACATATAGCTTATTCGTACTCATATAGATGTCATACATATAACTTATTATATTGCGTACCCGACCAATAAGTTCGTTGTTTCAAATGCACTGCCCTACGAAGGCTCAAAGGTTGTTATTATTCGTACCTAACCGCAATGGTGTGCGCGCGTCGTTATATATATAGATATACGATTTTATCATATTCTACCCGCCATATAAGCTCGGGGTTCCAATAGCCTCTCACGGGCACACATACATATATATATATACATACTTATCATATTCTTACCCGGCCATAAACTCTGGGGTTCACAATAGCCTCTTATAGGCACACATACATGCTAACTCATATCTATCTCTTAGCCTTCTTACTATCGTCATTCATTACATTCTATCCTTCGAGCATTACTGTCGTATAAAGAACTTAGTACATCGCATCATTTGAGCATCATTGGCTTAATAGCTTCTCGAGCTAGGATCATTAGAAAGTATCATGAACTCATAAGAGATGAACAATTAAAGAACCATGCCTGAAAGAAGGGTTAGCCTTACATACCTTTAGGTAACTATTCTATAAAAGCAGAGCGTTCTTCTTCAAAGCTCGTTCTACCTTCATTGAAGTGCATACTCATATTAGAGGATAGGTAGCTTTAGCATTCATAACTAATTCTAGAGAAATTGGACAAAGATTCCTTTATTTATACTACTTCCTCGTATTGCTATATCAACTCCCAAACATCAACAATAGCATTCACAATATCATCACAATAGCCTTTAGTCATCTACATTACCCTTACTTCACCATTCACTTCAATATTCCACATTCATAGTCATAACTCGACAATACATTAATTCACATACAATGTCGATTTCCATACTCTCAATATCATTTATAACGTGATCATATTCATAACGTATCGAGAATCATAACTCATTCCAAACATTCATTCAAAAGTGATACTATTCACCCATTCATGACCCATTTCTTATATTCCTACGTAATCCAAGTGTTTCAACTTTCAAATACCTTAAACAACATGGGAATATCATGAAACTTACCTTAGATGGCGCGGGATTGAACCTCGGGTGCAATTATCTCACTTGAGCAAAACCCTAGATTTTTCCCTCACTTGGATTCTTGCTTTGGATGAACTTTAATGGGTTCCTTATACTTGATTCACTTGGTTTGATGAAGTTGAGCATTAATTCACTTGAAAACTTATGGGAGAAATGTGGAGAGATGTTTTAGAGAGAAGGGGAGTGAAATGGAAATGAAATGGAATAAAAAACAGGATCCCTCATTAAATACAAAATCTTTGTCCCGACCGGAGATATACGACCAACATACGGTCCGTATAATTTTCACGGGCCGTATGTCTGGACCGACTATGTTTGGTCCGGTCGTGCCAATACGGGAGGCTGGAACTACGGCTGGACATACGGTCCGTATGCTTATCGGCCGGTGTACGGCCGTATAATGCCCGATGGTTCCGATCTTGTTTTTCGTCGACTCGTTTGATCTCCAATCCTTATGAGACATGCTTACAGCATGGCAACACCTCAATACCAATCTACGGGACGTTATAACATCTTCACTCATAATATCCTTAAGTCGCATTAACTCGTTGCTGTAAATTCCTTGATACTTATCGTAAACCGACGCTTCTATTTAGCAATCTTTCTCGTCCCCAACGTCGAATGTCTTTGACATCTTACTTAAG
This sequence comes from Lycium ferocissimum, assembly GCF_029784015.1. Classification (NCBI taxonomy): domain Eukaryota; kingdom Viridiplantae; phylum Streptophyta; class Magnoliopsida; order Solanales; family Solanaceae; genus Lycium; species Lycium ferocissimum. The sequence continues at coordinate 59,904,120 of NC_081347.1, forward strand.
GTCATCAAATGCTATTTCTTACTTATCTAGACATCGTATACCTCATACTCTTCATTAGCCTATTCACTGTGCATCAACGGAAAATTTTCCGAGGTGTAACACATTTTATCATGAAAAGTCACAACCTTTCAAATGACATCCGTTCACGAAATTAATGAACATGACCTATAATGAAAGACATATGATCAGCCTCATCAAATTAGTAGTTATATCAACTAGTCCTTACCAAGACAGAACGAGTTATGTGAATATTTCACTAACTACCACATCAATACCACTAAGGGCATACCATGTCAATACCACCAAGGACATATATCGTGGGGTTGACATAATAGAATAATGTCAATAAGTCAAAATTTTCTGTTTTGTGAACCAGAAATCGATATCCTTTACTATTGGTGGCACATCCTACGAAAATACAATCAATAGTTTTCGGTCCTATTTTTTTTTACCCTATTAGGTTTAGGAACTTGCACTTTAACCAAACACCCCCACATTTTGAAGTAATTCAAGTTGGACTTTCTTCCTTTCCATTTTTCATATGAAATAAATTGTGTTTTTCTATAGGAACTCGATTGAGTATTCTGGTAGTCATAAGGATAGCTTCCCCCCACAAGTTCGAGGTAAACCAGAACTTGTTTACAAGACATTTACCATCTATGTTAAATCATTCCTTCAATCGCGGCAAAGATCATCGTTTAAACGCGTATGTACACTTAGCTTTTCCGTGAATCGGTACTAAAGTGACGTACTAGTCATCCATTAGTAAAAGGAGAACTAAAGAAACCAGCTCCTACTCCTTGCATCATAACCACTTTATCAGCACTTAAATTATCAATAAAAAGTTGATGGCCTGAATCTCTTTGAGATCATAGGAAATAGGAAACGGGGCAAGGAAGAAGGCTTTGCCATGAACATAGATGACACAAACATATTTAATGTCAAGCAATTAATATGATTCTCTTCATATATATATTCTTAACCACTGAATTTTGTAATCAGGAGGAGACAATCACAAGGAGTTACAGAAAAAACGTGTCCGTTCACACTTTAAAACTCCAATTAGAATTTTCCTTTAATTTTCATTTCTATCAGTCATTCGTACTCAGAATGCAATGAACATCCTTACGATTATAATCTTTCTTTTCTCTTAACCAGAGAATAAAATGGTGAAGTTTTTATATCTTCAAAATTATGGTGAAGTTTTTATATCTTCAAACCTAATACTTTCTGGCACAACCAAATTTAATAATTCGGTGAAGTTTTTATATCTTCAAACCGAATGCAAAAACTTATATATACTCAATGAAGTTTTTATATCATCAAATCAAGTAACCAAATAAGTAGAAAGTTACGAAAACTTTAATCTCAAAACTAGAGTAGGAAATCCGAAGATTTCAGTTTCAAAAAAAGTAACTTTTTATTCCTGAAGGAAAAAAAAATCGTTTTATCTTAGGAAATAGTACTTTTATGTTTGAAAGATACTTTTTTTTCCCTTCAAAACAATGAGAACCAACGAAGATTTTATTTCTTCAAACCAACACAATTTACAAACGTGAGGAAAGTTTTGATATTTTAAATCAATTTACTAACTCGATAAAAGTTTTTATATTCTTTAAACCGAGTAGTAACTTGGAGTAGAAAATCACAAAGATTTTAATCTCCAAACAGTGGAGTAGAAAACCACAAAAGTTTTAATCTCCAAAAAGAGTACTTTTTCTTCTTTTCTTTTTTTCCTCTGAAAAGAGTGATTTTCTTTTCTAAGTAGATTATAAAGAAAAACACTTTCACCGTTGGGTTCCATACTTTCTGGAAATTATAACTGATGATCTGAACGAATGAAATTTCAAGTTAAGTTGCTGAGACAAATTTTCAGCACCTTGCCATGTAATACTACCACTTTTTGAATTCTCAGCCTGTTATAATATAACATATTGGATATAGAAATTATCCAATACACTTGGCTATCATATCCTCATTCCTGATGGTTCTGCCAATAGAATATACTTTGAGATCATTAAATAATAAACGTCTACCCTAATATTTTTTTAAACTAAATTTCATAAATCATAAATGGTAGAAAATAAAAAGACGAGTAAAGAAAATAAAACCCGAATTTATGTCGTTTCAAGATCTTCAACCAATGGCCAGAATAAAGCAATTGATCCTGAAAAGTCGTGTCATTTGACTTATTCAATGACAACTCCTCGTAGTCACTGTATTGTGGATCTCTTCCGATGGTTTCTAATCCATGTCACGATGCCATCTTTATCAAGTATTGGCCATAAATTTGTCCCTTTTTCAACTTTTACACAATACGTATCAAAATACTACGCTACTGTTTTGGCATCATTGAAAGCAAAGCAAGATTATAAAAAAAAAATAAAAAAAAATAAAAAAAAATTAAAGATCAGTTCTTAAGGAACTTTGCCTCCTAGGTGCACATGGAGTGCTTCTCACCATTTCTTGACCAGCAACTTCCAGTATTTCTTTCTATCATCATAGTCATCACTCATCAGAAAGATTGTATTTGACACTAATTACTCGGTCTGAGAAAAGATGCCACAAAATCTTTTCAACCAGACTTTGTGCAATGACCATTTTTGATTTGTCTACCTCTTAATTTTTCCTTATAAACCAGAGAGGACAAAGATAGGTACTGCAACCATGTCATGATATTTTTCTTTGACGCGAAATAACAAATTTCTAATAAGCATATCGAATATGTTGTACCTAAACTTATTTAAAATACATATCATGATCATCACAAGTGGATCATCTACCCTATATTTCACATAAATCACGCAAAGAGTAGAAATATATAACCAAAAAGTAAATAGAGTTAAAGAGAATATAACCCGATTTTGTCACTTCTCCTTGATCCATTACTTTGACGAAGTGGCCATATTTGTAGTCAAAATTATTTCTCATTGAAAAAATCTTATGATTTACCAAAAGGTGAATCCCTTTTGTTTTGCACATTTTCATATTATTATGAATAGGTGTGTGGTTCTTTTTTTCCCCCCTTTTTCTCCCGTGTCTTGGCCATATGTGGCAAGTGATCACACACCCACTGATACGAAAAGAATTTCACTTTGTTGTAATTCAAAAATCCCTTGGATTCAACTGGAAACCAGATTACTAATTACGAAGACCACCATTGTTCATACGCTCATCACTTTTGATCCAAATATTCCCTCGTTACTTGAAGTTGATAACGCAGATTTGCCCAAGACCGTGTCGCTTCTTGGTTTCTCTTTCTCGTTTGGTCTCCACCAAACAAAGGTTACGAAGAACACAAAAATAAATAGTAATTTCCTTAAGATTGTTGTCAATTTGTATTAAAAAAATAATCTAAAACAGAATCTGGAAAGAGAGGAAACAATCTAACGTGGAATCTGAAAAGAAAGGAAAATAAATTCGAGCCCACTGAATTCACAGTGTTTCCTTAAGGAAATTATTCCCCTCAAGTACCCGAGGTTATGGAATATATCCTTCCAAGATAGAACGAATTAACTCACTAGCGTAGCGGTACCTCAAACCCCGGTGAACGGAGAACCACTCGAAGGCTGTAAATCACACTAGAATTTTTATTGTGCAAGAAGAAAGAAGAAGACAATCAGAATTTTCATAAGGAAAATCTGAAGGGATGACTAGATATTTATAGCCAACAACAGGTGTATGTTAAGGAAATAGGTGTGTCTTTTCAGCAAAAAATTGTCTTTTTCGAAAAAGGCAAAGGAAATAAAACTTTCATTTCCCATTCACACCAAAGACCTAACAGCCTCCGTTGTGGAGAGACTTCAAAAATTACTTGAAACATAAAATAAAAGAGATGACCCTTGAAGATCTGATTGTGCGCCTAAGAATAGAAGAAGATATTAAGGTTGCGAAAAAGAAGTCACGAGCAAGTTCAACAATTGCGGGGGCAAATGTTGTTGAAGAGGCACCAAAGAACAACAAAAAGAGAAAGAGGTCGTCTGGACCTAAGAATTTTCCGCCAAAGAAGAAATTCAAAGGCAGTTGCCACAATTGCGGAAAAATAGGACACAAGGCTGCGGAGTGTAGAGCTCCGAAGAAAGAAAACAAAAAGCGTCAAGCAAATATGATTGAAACAAACGAGGAAGTGGAGAACCTATGTGCCATGCTCTCCGAGTGTAATTTGGTAGGAAACTCTAAAGAATGGTGGATTGACTCTGGGGCTACACGTCACGTGTGTTCTAACAAAGGATTATTTTCATCCTATGCTCCCGCAGGTCCAGACGAGGCTATCTTTATGGGAAACTCGTCAACTGCTAAGGTCGAAGGAGTTGGAAAGATTTGCTTGAAGATGATGTCAGGAAAAGTGGTGACGCTCAATAAAGTTCTCCATGTTCCAGAGATTAGGAAGAATTTAGTTTCTTTAGCACTTCTCGTTAAAAACAGGTTTAAGTGCGTTTTTGTTTCTGAAAAAATTGTACTTAGTAAGAATGATATGTACTTAGGAAAAGGTTACCTGAATGAGGGCCTTTTCAAACTCAATGTAATAGCTATTGAAATGAATAAGAATGTTGCTTCTTCTTACTTGCTTGAGTCAAATTCTTTATGGCATTCACGTTTGGGTCACGTCAACTTCAAAACGTTGCGAAAAATGATTAATTTAGAAATATTGCCTAAGTTTGAATGTAATAAAAACAAGTGTCACATATGTGTGGAATCAAAGTATGTTAAACATCCTTTTAAGTCAATTGAAAGGAATTCAAATCCTTTTAGACTTAATTCACACCGACATTTGCGACATGAAGTCAACGCCATCTCGCGGTGGGAAAAAGTATTTCATAACGTTTATTGACGACAGCACAAGATATTGCTATGTTTATTTACTTAATAGTAAAGATGAAGCAATTAATGCATTCAAGCAATATAAAAATGAAGTGGAGACACAACTAAATAAAAAGATTAAAATGATCAGAAGTGATAGAGATGGTGAATATGAATCTCCTTTTGAAGAAACTTGTTTGGAATATGGCATTATTCATCAAACAACTGCTCCATATTCGCCTCAATCCAATGGGATTGCAGAAAGGAAAAATAGAACCTTAAAAGAAATGATGAATGCATTATTGATAAGTTCTGGTTTACCACAGAACTTGTGGGGGGAAGCTATTCTTACTGCCAATAGAATACTTAATCGAGTTCCCCATAGCAAAACACAATCCATCCCATATGAAAAATGGAAAGGAAGAAATCCTAACATGAAATATTTCAAAGTGTGGGGGTGTTTGGCGAAAGTGCAAGTTCCTAAACCTAAGAGGGTAAAAATAGGACAAAAAACAGTTGATTGTGTTTTTATTGGATATGCAACGAATAAAGCATAGCATGCGATTTACGGTTTATAAATCGAAAATCCCGAGATTCAAGTGAACACGAATTGAATCGAAAGTAACCGAATTTTTGAAAATATATATCCGCATAAAAATGAATGTGAGACGTCTAGCATAAGATCTAAACGACCTCGCGAAGAAGTAAATGACAATATTCATGGTGAGGAAAATCCAAGACGAAGCAAACGTCAAAGGACGTCTACATCCTTTGGACCAGATTTTCTAGCATTTTTATTGGAAAATGAACCTCGGACTTTTAAAGAAGCTATGTCTTCTTCAGAAGCACAATATTGGAAAGAGGCGATCAATAGTGAAATAGAATCCATATTAAACAATCATACTTGGGAATTGGTTGATCTTCCTCCAGGAAATAAACCCTTAGGTTCCAAATGGATCTTCAAACAGAAAATAAAGGACGATGGCACTATTGACAACTATAAGGCAAGACTTGTTGTCAAAGGATTTAGACAACGAGAAGGTCTTGATTATTTTGATACGTACTCACCGGTAACACGAATTACATCCATTCGGGTGCTAATAGCGTTAGCCGCCGTGTACAATCTTCAAATCCATCAAATGGATGTTAAAACAGCCTTCTTAAATGGAGATTTGGAGGAAGAAATCTAATGGAACAACTTTGAAGGGTTTGTTGTTCCAGAAAAGAAAAGAAGGTGTCTTAGGCTTTTTAAGTCTCTTTACGGACTAAAACAAGCACCCGAAGCAATGGCATGCAAAATTTGACCAAACAATGTTGGCAAACGGGTTCAAGATTAACGAGTGTGATAAATGTGTGTATATTAAGAACACTCCAAATCATATAGTCATTTTTTGTTTATATGTAGATGATATGTTGATAATGAGTAAAGACATTGCCGACATAAATGCTACAAAACGCATGCTTGCTAGCAAATTTGATATGAAAGACCTACGAGTTGCTGATTTAATTCTAGGAATTAAAATTCAAAGAACTCCTCAAGGTTTAGCCTTGTCTCAATCTCATTATATTAAAATGGTACTTGAAAAATTCAAATATTTGAATTTCAGAGTCGCGAGAACTCCAATTGATCTGAACCATTCCTTTGTAAAGAATAAAGGTCAAAGCAAGTCTCAATTGGATTATGCTCGAGTATTGGGAAGTTTGATGTAGATAATGAATTGTACACGACCTGATATAGCTTGTGCTATAAGTAAACTGAGTCGATATACAAGTAATCCTGACCAAACTTATTGGATGGCAATGAAACGAGTTTTGGGGTATTTGGAATATACCCAAGATTATGCATTACACTATAACAAGTATCCCGCGGTAATTGAAGGATATAGTGATGCAAACTGGATCACCGGTTCAATCGAAACTAAATCCACTAGTGGATATGTTTTTACACGTATTGGTGGAGGAGCGGTGTCATGGAAGTCGTCTAAGCAAGACGTGCATTGCTCGCTCTACCATGAATTTGAATTTATAGCGACGGACAAAGCCTGAATAGCCGAATGGTCTTAATTTCTTAGAAGACATTCCATTTTGGCCCAAACCTCTGGCACCTATATGCATACATTGCGATAGTCAAGCCGCACTAGGAAGGGCTGGGAGCGTTATGTATAACGAAAAATCTCGTCACATACGATGAAGATATAATACCGTTAGATAACTACTCTCTAGTGGAATTATCACAATTGACTATGTCAAGTCAAAGGATAATATGTCGGATCCACTTACAAAAGGCCTAGCTAGCGAGGCAGTTGAGAAATCATCAAAGGGAATGGGACTACGGCCGAGGACAAGTCATCATGGCGGTAACTCTACCTAGAAGACTGGAGATCCCAAGCTCTAGGTTTAAAGAGATCAAACAAAGTTATGATTGACGGTTCAACATTGTCAAACAACAACTTTGGTACATTCTCGTGATGAAGACAATGTTCAGTAACAAGGATAAAGCATTAAGGCTTTTTAATGATTTCTAAGTTTGATACAGGGTATATCAAATTGTGTTTTTAAAAGGATTACACGTTTAGGAATCACCTATGTAAGTGAGAAGTGGAAGCCGCTTCAAGGAGAGTTTTGTCAGTCCAATTCTCTACACACTTATGAAACCAGGTGGTGTTCATGGCTGAAACGAACACAACAATAAGAACCAAAGACGATTAAGGATTAATTGTGTGACCTATGTTGTCTAGGTATACACCAAAGCTCGATGGTTCAAGGATATCAAATCTACCAATTGACCGAGTATACCCAATATATGTTCACTATGGAAAGTTCAAAGGGAAACCTACTTATCCAGATGTGATTAATCCTTATTTGCAAATCACATAGTTTTTTCATGCATATTTTCATTATAGCCATTCCCCATTCATGTGGGGGATTGTTTGGATTTTAAGCTTAAGCTTAGTTGGTGTGAATGAGAAATGGAGGGAAAATTGAAAATTTGAGCAAAGTTCCTTTTAGAAAGAGCACTTTGTACCACATTGGTAGTGGAAAGAGAGAGTTGTGTATTTATATATCAAAACACATCCTCTAGCTCATAAAGGGTGGAGAAGAGGGACTCCCCTCGCGCCGTCGTCGTCGCTCGGCTTGGGCTTCGAATTCTGATTCGGTCAAATGATCTGATTGATTGCTAATCTTTTTTGGACCAAATTTAATTTTTCAAAGTCATAATTTAATTTCCATTTGGAATTTCCAACAGCCATTTTGATATGATTGATTGATAATCAAAAATTCAATTTAATGTTTCATTTTCCCGAATGGTCACCTTGCCTGTTCGGAACAGCTTCTTCCCCCATATAAATTTCAGAGGCTTCGCTTCATTTTGACACACAATGAAATTCTGAACTTTCTGCAATTAAAATTTCTCAACGTCTTCTCTTTATATTCAGTGCATTGTTTTAACAACTACTAACCGTAAGTGTCCTGTGATTTGCTCCGTTAATTTGAGTTTGTCGGAGTTCTGTGGCTTGCATTGCTGCTATCGAAACGTTCTTCCGTTCTATCCTGGGAGGAAGTAACCCAGATCCTTTGGCAACAATGAGGGGGTTATAATTCCTTAAGGACACACAAGCAACTTGTGGGCTCGGAAGATTTTTCTGCTTTTTCTACATTTCTGTTTTCACTATTTTTAAGTTCTGTTTTGATTAACAAACACAAACTGATATAATAATCACTGTTGTGCTTTACGAGAATAACAAGCTTAAGGAATTATACATTTGTGTTTAAATATTCTGTAAATCTGTTCAACAGAAAAGGAAAAAAAATATATATTTACTCTTTTTTTGAGATTAAAGTCCTTGTGACTTTCTACTCATATTGTTACTCGATTTGAAGATATAAAAACTTCATCGAGATTATTTAGTCATTTGTAATCGATTTGAAGATATAAACTCTTCATCGAATTAATCTAGTTTTGTTGTCCTCGATTTGAAGATATAAAATCTTCATCGAGTTTATATTCGGTTTGAAGATTAAAACCTTCACTGATTTACTAATATCATTTGTGTGTCAATTTCTTTTCAGAAAAATGACGACTGGAACAGAACAACAAACTGATTCTGTGAATGGTACCGCCACAGTGGCAACGGCTACTGCGTCGTCGAGTCGCACTACTCCGGCTTGTTCAGATGCAACAATAGTCAAGACATTAACAGGAGCACGAATATTGATCATCATTTTCGCAACTATCAGAACTATAGTAGATGTAGTGGCTTCAGAATATACTACAAGCTTCCGAGTACTGGAGGACTGGAAGACTCCTCGGATGCACCAGAGGGAGATATTCCTGATAATTGTTCAGTGATTCAATTGCCAATTATATGGGGGAGGTTAAACCCTCAAAATAGTAGCTTGTTTGGCCTTTTAACCGTGAATGTTACACTTCCGTGGAGCCTGTCTGATGATTGTAGTAAATGTTACTATGGAGGAGGTCGATGTGTAACTGGCAGCAACAACGAATTTCTTTGTTCCTCTAATCCCGCAGGTAAACTATACAACTAGCTTTTTTCATTTTCGCTCATCTAGTTATCTTCAGTTGCTCAGAACAAATACGGTGAATATACCACAAATTATTACAGCTAAAAATTACAATAAAATGAACAAATATGAATAAATAAATATTCAGGCTGAGGCGCGGATATCTCGCTCTCTTTAAGGAGATTCAAGCCCACTGCAGTATGATATTCTTCACTGATCCAGCAGTACTACTCTTGATTTGTCCTCTCCAGAATACAACAGCCTGTCAACGTCGTGTGACTCAGCCAATTCCGAACTAGTTAAAGAGTCCAAAGCTCCACCACAATAACATCTTCCTTCAACTTAAAAGTAATCTCTTTTGTAGTGAATTAGTTGGAGACATAGACTAGTTTTCTTTGTCTCAACTCTCTCTTCTCTACACCAACCTCAAAATACAAACACAACATAATATTTTTATACACTCCTCATCTACTTTTTTCTCATCCTAACACAAGGATGAAAGCATCCTTTTATATAGGTGTAGGATTTCTTCCGCAAATAAATGTCAAGAAAGTGAATGGTCATTTGAGGTTTAGTGGGGTAATTAGTAGGACATAATGTGGGAGAAGATGCTAGAGTGGTTACAAGAGTTACAAGAATAATGACACTACTTCGTCCACTTTATGGCCACTAATAAGACATGCACTTTAATATAAATATTTTATAATACTAAAATGCTAATAAATCCAACATACTAAAATAGTTGCCTTTCCGATGATTGTATTAAAAGTCCCCGCACAACATCTATCTAAGCTTTTGTGATTTTCGGGTGCATCTATAACCTGAAATTAACGTGAAGGGTAATTGGGGTCTATAGGTGGAAGGAAGGCAAATTTAGGTCACCAACATGTTGGGGGCATTTTTTACCCTTTTCTGTTAAAGAAAATAAAAGGTCTTCTATGGACAGTGAAATGGATACAGTGGTTGTTCATTCCTTCATTTTAGGTATCAACATCCCACTTCTTTTGGCCCCCCTTCTTTATTATTTACCTCAAGTGGTCAAAACTGAAAATTCCAAAGTCAACAAGCGTCTTTAAAGGGATTAGATGCAAATATATGGTGAAGATAAAGAGCAAGAAGTCAAATATACACAAATGCAGAGATTACTGTTGACTCTCTGCTTCCGTCCTTGCATTAGATTTGAATATCTTACAGGAGTGTCAAATATCTTACAGGAGTGTCAAATTAATACTACAGTACCTGAATTCAGAATGTGGCATTAAATTATAGGTAGTAACACATAAGGTCATCCAATTATGTGTAATATCTCTCAAAGTCATGTTTTTTTTTTTTTTTTTTTTTTTTTTGGTAACAACAAGTTCACCCAAACTTTCCTATATCACTTAAAAAGTCACCCAATTAATATTTAACCAACAAAATATGACAGGACATTTAATTTAGAGAAATTTTACTTTGTGAGTCGCATAGCAAACATTACTTATGTGAGACAGTTTATTACTTGACAAGTGGATTAATGGGTCCCACAATAAACTCCTTTAAACAGATTATAAAAAAAAGCAACATTAAAAGTCTTATATTTTTCCTAATTGAGATGTTTAGCCAGAGGATAATAAAAGGAAATTTAGAAATAAAAAAGATTTGCAAAGGCAATGACGGCATAGTAAATGGGCTATATTCCAATTTCTAACTGCCGCAAGGTATGGTTGCTTTTATTATAGGGAAAATGTGCAAATGTATCCCTCAACTTTGCGATTTAGAGCAAATATACCTTCGTTATAAAAGTGGTGTAAATATACCTTTGCCGTTACAAAATGGTGCAAATATATCCTTTTCGCTGATAGATTTTTTTTTTAAAATCATTTAGTTTATTTTTTAATTAAAAAAATACCATGTGGTTTTTTTTTTTTTTTGTTTTTGTTTTTACCCCTCCCCCCAATAGCTCCCTCCTTTGCTCCCTTGGTGACTCGAACTCGCAACCTTCGGGTTGAAGTGGAGGGCGCTTACCCATTTTTTTTAGTAGACATATTTTCTAAAGCGACATGACAATTTTTTTCTGGCAGGTCGGGTTTGGTTTGTTTAAAAAAAGAGATAGACTTTTTTTTTTTTAAAGCCACAGAGATTATTTTTTAAACGAACCAGACCCGACCCACCAAAAAAAAAATTATCATGTGGCGTTAGAAAAATATGTCTACTCAAAAAAAATGGGTAGACTTTTTTTAAAGCCAAATGATTTAAAAAAAAAAATCCCATTGATATCTTGGGAGATCATTACCCATAGTTGGGTGACCTTCTGTGTTATTACCTCAGATCAATTATTTGTCAGTTTTCTTGATATTCTATCCGTTGTTGATTTTTTATTCAGCTGAAGCTCAAAATCAAACTCAAGACAACTGCCCCAAGGAATTTCAATGTGGGATCCTTGGAAATGTGAGCTTTCCTTTCTCTGTGTCCTCAAAACCGGCTTGTGGATTGTATACCTTAGATTGTAATGCTACTCCAAATCCAAGAATTCATTTGGGAGGAAATGTTTATAGTGTTCCGGAACAACAACCGTATGATAGGTTTCGAGTTTTAGACTGTATGCTTCAGGGCTTATTGGCAAAAAACAGTTGTCAATCTTTCGATAGAAGTCTATCCTTTCCAAGTTCTCCTTCTGTCTCGTTTAGAGTCATCGAACCCAATCTTACCTTGTTCAGATGCAACAACAGTCTAGACATCAACAAGGGCAAGAATGATCATTATTTTCGGGAATATCAGAACTATACTAAATGTAGTGGCTTCAGCATATATTACAAGAATCCGAGTAGAGAACAGGAAGGGTATTCGGATGCACCAGAGGGAGATATTCCTGATAATTGTTCACTGATTCAATTGCCACTTACATCCAGGTCATGGTCTCAGAATATTAGCTTGTTCGATCGGTTAAGTGCGAATTTTACAATTCAGTGGAGCCTGTCTGATGATTGTCGTAAATGTTACTATCAAGGAGATCGATGTTTAACTGACAGCAACAATGAATTTCGTTGTTCCTCTAATCCCACAGGTAAATATAGTACTAGTTTTCTTCAATTTTGCTCATCTAGTGATCTTCAGTTTCCTCAGAACAAATACTAAAATAGTTGCCTGTTTGATGATTGTAATAAAATCCTTGCGCAACATCTATCTAAGCTTTCGTGGTTTTTTTTGTTGTTGCACTAAAATAGTTCTAGTTGCAGGTAACCGCTATCTATGACCACAAATTTCCACTTCATATCACTAGTTTGGTTTTTTCTGTGTGTTTTCTTCTTTAAACAGCAAAAAGATAATTAGCTATTTTCATTATTAGGAGATAACGTGTTACTATCGCATTAAAACATGTACACGCAGTAAAATGTACCTTCTTCGTGGAAATGTTATTAATCTGATAGATATAGCATCCCGGAAAAAACATCCTTTCAATGTTAACTGTTTTTCTCATTTACCAAGAACTTGTGCAACTTTGAAATTGACAAACATTCTTCCAATTTGTGTCATGACATTAGCAGCTACTTCTTCTATTGGAGGAATTGCGATGCTAGTTATGTTACTCCTGTACTTAAGAACAAAATGCTCCCTTAATTCCATGATTTTCTGGAAAACAAAAAGAGAAGATTACAGAAATGTAAAAGCCTTCTTGAAGAACCATGGATCACTTGCTCCAAGGAAGTACAGTTATTCTGAAGTCAAGAAGATGACAGATTATTTCAAAAATAAACTTGGTCAAGGAGGCTTTGGTTGTGTTTTCAAAGGAAAGTTGCACAATGGGAGTCCCATGGCAGTCAAGGTCTTGAAGAAATTGAAGGGCGCGGGAGAAGAGTTTATCAATGAACCATGGATCACTCCTTCCAAGGAAGTACATTTTTTGTGAAGTCAAGAAGATGACTGAGTGTTTAAAGAATAAACTTGGTCAAGGAGGCTATG
>NC_081347.1:59917482-59988166 GCF_029784015.1 Lycium ferocissimum
GGATATAAATAATATTTGATTTGAAGTTTTGTCACACTAATTGTTAGAGAAACCTTTGTTGTGAAATTTAATCTATTGGTAAGAGGACTAAGGTCGTGGTTCCAAAGGAAAGTAATGCGATTGGGTATCAATTCAACTTATTTATATGTTTAGATGTAGTAAACAATGGTTTGCTTAATTTTACCAAAAGTCTTTCAACCAAATTGGTAACTCTCATTACTAAGCTTTTCTAAGCCTTAGAATGTTACAAACATGAACACCCATTTTTATTTTCAAGTAGCTTTCCTATTTCTAGCTCAAGCTATTAGGTGAGGTTTAAAGCCCCAAATTCTTGCTATTTAACTCTTTTCCTAACCTATACTTTCTTTTCCAAGCAAAGTAAAGTATTTTGGCACAACTAATGTTGGCCACCATTAAAAGGAGTTCAAGCATGAAGAGTTAATGGAAAACACCTTTTAACATACAAATATAGTTGGAATACAAAAACCCAATCACATAACTAACACATTTGGTCTCACAACCTTAGCTAAATAGTTTAGCTACTCATGTTCATTAAATAAAAGACAATGGTAAAGTGAATATTCATAAAGCTTACAATAGTTTATGGAAAATGATGACAAAAGTACAAGATTCTCCTTAAAAACCTTCAACCACCAATATTCAATGCTCTAAATGCTAAAAGAAAATAATAAAGTATGTGTAGGGAATATTCAATAAGCTGCACAAATAGAGGGAGAACAAAAGGTGTAAAAATGGATTAAGTGACGACTTACGATGTAGAGAATGCGGCCGCATCTTGTTGTGACCGCATCCTGTCTGTATCTTCCAGCTTGGGCTTCTCTAATTCTGATACCTCGTGATGTTTTGTGTCCACTTTGCGGTGTCGCATTCTTGAGATGCGACCACAGGTCCTTCATAGCACCGCATCTTCTTCATTTGTCAGTCTTCCACTGATCTTACTTGATCTTCAGAGATGCGACCGCATATTGAGAATGTGGTGTCGCAATCGCTGCGCAACTTGGTGCAATTTGTCTAACTCATTGGTTGATAGAAGCTGGAGTATGCGACTGCATCTTCGATATGCGGTGCAGTAACTTTGCTCCGCATTTGGTGTTTTTTGCTCTTTTTCTGCCATTTTATCCCTTTTATGCCCTCAGACTCAAAAAACCTGAAAACACACGAAAACACTATAAAAGTAGAGACTAAAACTTGAAAAGACTCCTAAAAAGTATAAGTAGTGGATGTAAGAAGTCCCAAAATCCACGACTTAGCATTCTGCTTCTGCGAAGACTTTTTCGCATGAGCGACGTCACTGAGATATTTTATGAGTTCCACCTCGGTGAGGTCTCTTTCGCCGAAGCGAGTCCGCGGGTGCAAAAGTGAGTGCGCAGAAGCGAAGAATCGCTGGATAGAATGTATTATTAGTGTCTTTCATCCTTAGACCTATCATTCAAAACCCTTAAGTCTTGAGAGCGATTTTCAAAGAGATTGAGGAGATTTTAAGGAGAAACCATTGGGTAAGTCTTCTAAACTTGATATTATGATTATTCCCATGATTTAGATTCATAATCCATGCTTAGAATGCTAGAATTAAAGAGAAAATTGAGGGGGTTTTGGAACCTAACCTAAGAATTGGGGATTTTGGTATTTGAGCATGATTTAGTGATTATTAATGGATGATTCTTGGTTTATGAGTTGTATTAAGCATGAGGAACATGATTCTAGGGTCAATTTACTATTTTGCCCTTCTGGGTTCGGAATCCTAATTTTAGGGCTTAATTTGGGGATTTGGATTTATGTAGCAATATGGATGTTAATGGATTCGTATTATAACGTATAATCCATATTTTACTAGACTTTTATCATTCGGAGATAATTCGAAGCGGCAAGCGGGCTTTGTGATTCAAGATTCAGCATTCCGGTTAAGTTGAGACATTACACTCTTTCTTGAACGTGTGGTTGGCTAAAAATGAATCTAATCAGAGGGTTATAGGTTAATTAAGGGGGTTCCCATACTTGTGAGGTGACGAGCACCAGTATCGGCTACCGGTCTTCATGTTAAGGGTATTTGCGCACTTTCGATTGTATAGTTGGT
The DNA here is from genome assembly GCF_029784015.1 of Lycium ferocissimum. Lineage (NCBI taxonomy): Eukaryota > Viridiplantae > Streptophyta > Magnoliopsida > Solanales > Solanaceae > Lycium > Lycium ferocissimum. The sequence continues at coordinate 59,919,578 of NC_081347.1, forward strand.
CTGAATCCCATGCTTTGGGCATTAACTGGTATATTAGTACTGTCTTTTGGATCTGTAATTGGGGTCGGATGCTCATACTTTATGTCTCTTATTATTTCGTGTCTTATCTAATTTTGTGATTATCACTCATATATCCTCGTTAAAAAGAAAAGAAGCTAAAAGGTAAAGCCTTTATGATAAAGAGAACCTAAGAGTGGATTCTATGCGAATGTATATGCTCTTGATTTGATGTATGCCATATTCATACTTTACATGTATTTCATGCATACTATTTGAGGATATGATTGCGAGTCCGAGGGGATCTAGTTCCGGACGAGTGATGATGCTTTAGCGCGTTTCGTTGACAAATGGGTCCGGTCGGCTAAGTGACAGATTCTTGAGACATGATATGTGGAAAATCATGGTCCGAGGGTGCTACCGGAGCGGTCCGTGATCTGAGGACTTCCCGGAGCGGTGATATATGGGCCTCATGAGCCCCCCATGGGTCACGATTCGTTGATATTCGAACGTGTGTATATCGAGATGTAGAGTAAAGGCCATGCATTGCATTGCACATCATCCATTCATTCCTTATGTTGTTTATTGTGAATATTCGTATTGACTTGTCTTATCTTGATATCTACTTGCTATGTGACTTTAACTATTGATATATGATTATCTTGTATCTCGGACTAATGGCAGAGTAGTGTGGTTGTGGTATTGTAAACCAACCCTCGTTTCCGTTCTTGACTGGGTCGGTCAACGATATTGCTGAGTACCCGTTGATTATTGTACTCACGCTACACTTACTACACCTTTTTGTGTGCAAATTCGGTCCCCAGTACTAGTGGAGCTCGTGACTACCAAGCTGCCCGTTAGGAGGTTTTCTGAGAGATCAGGGTGGGCACCATGGTTCTGGACACCCCCGGACTCTCTTCTATTTATTACTTTCTGCCTTTTCTCATTTCAGACAGTTACATTGATGTATTTCAGACTATTTGTACTCTTTAGTAGTCCTTTTATGCGGGTGACATCCGATTTTGGGATTAGTGTGATAACTTTCTAAGTATTTTATTTAAGATTGTTTAAGACTTGAAAATTGGCTTGTCTGATTTAATTTCGCATTTAGTTTTCCGCTTAAAAAGGGTACGTTAATGGTTTGTGTTGGCTTACTAGCACGGTGGGGCTAGTGCCATCACGACTTGAGATTTTGGATCGTGACAGTATATTGGGATTCAATTCCTTTTGTAGTAATACTCGTCGCAGGCAATATATTATTTGGCCTTCTTTTGTGTAAAACTCATGTATATTTGGATTCAATTCCTTTTGTAGTAATACTCCTTTGCCTATCAAATGAAAAAGATGATTCAGTTAGTTTATTAAATTTAGATGGTAGAATTAAAGTGGCAAAATCTTAATCGATTTTAAAGTCATAAATATGATCGTAGTTCAAATAAGGAAGACTTAATAATGTAGATTTTAGTTGATTTAGAATTCCCACATATTAGTAGAATAATTGAGTTACGATTGATAATGGTAAGAAACTAAACAATGATACTGACCTAGACAATCAAGAGCGGAGAGAGACAATATAACTCGAAAAATAAATAAAGAGAAAGCAACATAAGACTTAGTTAATTGTTGAATCACTTACCACAGATTCAAAAAGAAAAAAAAAATATTGAATTTACTTAACATAAAATAGATACCGAGCAAAATCAATTTCTAGTGGAAGAAGTCAAGAAGCGTGAGAAAAGAAGAAGAGGACGACCTCTTTCAAGTTCTAATACGTGAGCTATTTTATTTATGATATTCAATTCAAGTGAGGAAAGAATTTGTACAAAATATAATTTTAATAGATTGAAAACCTATATTTTTGAATTGAAAGAATGGAAACTTACATACACTCCTAACTTTATTATGAACGTAACTTGCTTCTACAAGGAAATAAAATTCCTAATTTATTTATTGAAAGGGAGTAACATTCCTTTAAATAAGAGAAAAATCTATACAAGGTAAAATTTGAATCTAAGTAAAAAAGGACTCCATAATGATGGATTTATTTTACTTTTTTCAAAAAATAAAATAGGTGGAATATTATAAAGATATTAAATAATAATTTGAGAAAAATAGTAAATGACTATTTTGTCTATTCTAGAATCTTTTAATGAAGAGCAAAAAGTTCAATCAATATTTCTAATGCCCATCGTGCTTTTATATAACTAGTTTTATATAATTAGTTTTAGCATACGTGCATTGCACGTGTCAATAAATTTAAAAAAATATTAAAAAAAAACAACTTTGTAAAATAGTAAGAACACTAAAATTAATGCAATATTCATTTAAATGACAAAATAATATTATTTTATTGACCCAAATGCTATGTTTGATGCATCATGCATCTAATCTAATATCTCTTTAAGACTGTAATCAAATTAAATAGTGTTTAAAGTAAAAAAGATAACATTTTTAAAATCCAAACTCTAAATAAAAAAGGTTAAAAACAATTTTTATTTTTTGTTACGCAGCAAAGTTGTCGGAAAATTTTCCCGCCTTAAAAGTAGTTAGAATTCTCTTTTTAATTAGGTATTCTCCGATTTTTTTTTTTATTTGTTTTTTGTTAGGAGATTTTGGAACCTAAGAACATTCCTTCTGATTGTTTACACTTTTATTTAACTAAAAATTTAGAAATTGAAGACAAGTTAGTTCATTTTTGAAAAATTATTTTCTTATTTAAATATGATAGAAATTTTAGCATTGTATTTTCTTACTTCTTTTATATATATGTTAGAAATTAGGAATATTCTAATTTTGTTTCTATTATGTAGATCGATTTGCTACTGCCTCTGGTATCTTGTATCTTTCTTTAAGAATTATTAAAAGGTGTATATATAGTAGGTTTCTTTTTATTCAATCAAAAAGAAATATGCCACAACGTAACATGACCAAGTAATTTTTTCTTGAAACTTATTTTTAAATCTTACAATCTTCCCCTAAAAATCCTAGATACTAAATCAGGTTTGTCTTGAGGAGGTTGTACTTCGCATAATTATTTTACTGTAGATTTTTTAATTTTTCCCACGATTTTCTTCTTTGATATTTATCACACCATGTCTAATAGTGATTAGTATCACAAAGTGACTGTTTATTAGAAATCTATTTTCATGTAAAGAATTAGAGTATTTCAATTAATTAAAGGACCTATTAACTAAAATATGTCATCACATACAAAATTTCGAAATCATAATCTAATTACTTCGACTAAAACACATGGCAAACATAATCAAACCCAATCAAAGAAGAAAGATTTGTATTAACGGCAAAAAAGAAAAATAAGTAAACTTTTAATTATTTTTAGAGTAAGAAATATTAGAATTTCTTACCTAGTTCAAATAAGAATTTGAAACTTTATCGAAAAGAGGTATTTAGAACAAAGGCAGCGAGAAACACGTTAAAAGAACAACAATTCTTGAACATCTTTGAAATAAGATGAATTTAATCTACTGCAAGATTCATACCTGTTAAAAGTTCAAACAATAAGATTTCCAATTGATATCCTCCATGCCCTTTGACGCTTTCAACTACCTAGAAGAAAAAAGCAGAGACAAAAGATTAAAAAATTCTTGAATTGCATATAGCTATATATGTACATTGATGGGGCATTTAATTATAGGTGATGTTTTAGTTTTAAAATTGAAGGAAGGTGATTCAAGTTTTAATTATTGAGTAGAGGTGACTAAATTTGATTAGTGATTAAGGGGTTTTGAACTTGCCCAATAGTTTCATTTTTGACACTTTGGCCCTCTATTTTATTTTTAATATTTTGTCCTCAAGTTTTATTTTTAACACTTTGACCCTAAACTTTACTTTTAACACTTTGCCCTAAAGTTTTATTTTTAACATTTTGACCCAACCACTATAAACCCTAAAATACAAAAATGCGGAAAAAAAAATCCTCTTGCGCCGTTTCCTCCATTGTTGTTCTTCCCATCTCTTTCGTCGCTTTCTTCTTCTTCTTCTTCTTGGTCCGCCCCCGCTTTCTTCTTCTTCTTCTTCTTCTTGGTCCGCCCCCGCTTTCTTCTTCTTCTTCTTCTTCTTCTTCTTTATCCGCCATTGCTCAAGAAAAAAAAAAATCATCTGATTTTACAATTTTTTGATTGAATGTCATTGGTGTAGCACTGGCATTACTTCATAAGTGTTTTCGGGTCCATTGGTAAGTTAAACAATACTGTTTCTTTCAATTGTTCATGCGGGTATAGTTGCCTTATTTGCTGATTTTCCCAGATTCGTAGTTCAGCAATGATACGATTGTTTTAAACAAGTTCTAAAGCTGTTGTGTAAGAGCTTCTGAACTTTTTGCATCAGCTGTTGTAGTCCTAGTGTTTCTGCAAGAGTTGTTGATAAATTATAAAGTTGTTGCAATGATTTACTAATCTGTTGCAACAATTACAAAAAATGTGAATAAATAATTTACAAATACCGTTGTACTTTATGCAATAATTTGTGAAATCGTTGGAGAGCTCTTAATCTTTCCAACAACCGAGTTACTTGTTGCAACAAGTATGATACTTAACCGCATCAATTACATGAGTTGTTGGACATATTTTCGATTGTTGGATGAAATAGAGAAATTTGTCTCCAACAAATAAGTGAAGCTGTTGCAACTAGTAACCTAATTGTTGCAACAAGTATGTTATTTGTTTCAATAAGTCACTTAGTTGTTGCATTTTGTTATGAAACATACAAAAGCGAATTTGTCTCCAACAAGCAATCAAGTAGTTGGAACAGTTACATACTTGTTGCAACAAGTACGTTAGTTGTTCTAACAATTCATATAATTGTTTAATTTTGTTATGAAACGAGAGAGAGGAAAGATTTGTTTCCAACAAATAAGTGAGTTGTTGCAACTACTAACCTACTTGTTGCAACAAGTAAGTTATTTGTTCTAACAAGTCACTTAGTTGTTGCATTTTGTTATCAAACAGACAACCGAACCTGTCTCCAACAAGTTACCAAGTAGTTGGAACAAGTTACATACTTGTTGCAACAAGTACGTTAGTTGTTCCAACAAGTCATATAGTTGTTCCATTTTGATATGAGACAGAGACAAAAATCAAATTTGTCCAACAAATAAGCGAAATTTGTTGCAACTAGTAACCTTCTTGTTGCAACAAGTCAGTTATTTGTTCCAAGAAGTCATTTATAGTTGTGATTAAGTTAACTAATTTGGGTCCAAAATTACAGGAAAAAACCACTCAATTATGAACTTAATCATAAATTTAAGTGGCCTTTGGGCTTGGGGTGGTCAAAGCTGTCACCTAGAGTAATTTCAACACTTGACATTCAAGCATTGTAATTACTAGTTGTGACAACTTTGAACATCCAAGCTCAAAGGCCGCTCAAAATTGTGATTAAGTTAACTACTTTGGGTCCAAAATTTATGAAAAAACCACTCAATAATTAACTTAATTATAAATTTAAGTGGCCTTTGACTTGCGCCGGTCATGACCGATTTTCTTAAAACAAAATATTTCAGGCACCATTAATGGGGGACTCAATAATAATAGGTGTTGATTGCCATGGTGAATGGATCGAGGTGAACAATCGATATATTTGGCGATGGAAGGGTAGTCACATGTTAGAGACGATAGCGATGACTGTCCCAAGAGATGTTGAGTTTGATGATTTTGTGAACTTAATCATTAACTATTGTGAATTAACTTGTGAACCGAAAGACCTTGTCATCACTTACATGCATAGCTCTTTTGAAAACCAAAGGGTCTTGCCTTTTAAGATAACCGATCGAGTCGTTTGCGTACTTATTTGAAAGATGTAGGCGGGCCCATTTTAAGGGTATACGTGGTTGGAAGCCCGGTCGAGAACCATAATTTAGCTCAAGACCAACAAGATATTCCAGATAATGGAAGTGCGAAGCCCCATGGAAGTGGGGGTGAGTCGATCCCTATACCCGAACTTGTGAGTAATACACCGTGTCTTTGCACAATCGTCACAGTCCAGCCATGTTCAAGATGATGAAACAGGTTTTTATAAAGGAATGTCATTCAATTCGCGAAGTGTGTATTGCTTTAGATGTGAACATACGAAGTGCAAGTGGTGGCCAAGGGATGTGAAGCTTTTAAGTTCTAGCAAACACGGAAGAAGGTGGACAAAGAGGGCTATGCGGAAAAACAAATGCTCCTTATGCAAAAGGTTGGCCACAAAAAAATAACATGTCCAAGCCGAAATGCTCCATAGTTGTAGATTGCATTGTGTTGTAATAATAGTTATCTGTTGGATCTTTATGACATTTTAATGTTATTCTTTCTTAACATGGTAATTTATATTGTTGGTGATTATGAACTTGGTTTATATGATATGTTGTTCGTGTTCAAATCACTAATGTGTATATTCTTGTTAATAAATTGTTGTACGATTTCCAACAAGTAATGAATTTGTTGCGGCGGCTACGTAACTTGTTGGGTTTTATCGAACAAGTAACGGGACTTGTTGCGGCAACTAGTAAGTCGTTGAACATATTACAAAAAATCGGAGTTTTTAAGCGAGATGCAACTAAGGTATATGTTGGGTTTTTTCTAACAAGTGGAGTGACTCAAGTTTTAATTATTGAGTAGGAATCAGCCACATTTAGTGATAAACAATTGGAATCGGCCACATTTAGTGATAAACAATTGGAATCAACCATATTTAGTGATAAACAATGAAAATCAAACAAGTGGAGTGACTTGTTACAGAAAATGGGTAACTTGTTGGGTTTTATCGAACAAGTAACAGGACTTGTTGCGGCAACTAGTAAGTCGTTGAACATATTACAAAAAATCGGAGTTTTTAAGCCGATGCAACTAAGTTGGGCTTTTTCTAACAAGTGGAGTGAATTGATGTTTTAATTATTGAGTAGAGGGAATCAGCCACATTTAGTGATAAAAAATTGAAATCAACCATATTTAGTGATAAACAATGGAAATCAAACAAGTGGAGTGACTTGTTACAGAAAATGGGTACTAAAAGCGGAAGCAACCATATTTACGGTTTTTTGCGAACAGATACTAACCTTTAAATGCAACAATGTTATAAAGGAGATACTACATATGTTGCAACGTATACTACTTGATTCACCCATATTTAGTGATCAATAAAGGGAATCGGCCATATTTAGTGATAAACAATGGATATCACCACATTTAGTGATAAACAATCGAAATCAAACAAGTGGAGTGACTTGTTACGGAAAATAGGTAACTTGTTGTGTTTTATCCAACAAGAGTAAGGACTTGTTCAACAACTTACTCGGTTTCTTCGCAACGAGATACAACACTTGCCGCAACGGATACTAAACTTGCTCCAACAAATACTACATACGTTGCAACAGATACTACTTGGTTCACCCATATTTAGTGATCAATAAGGGAATCGACCATATTTAGTGATAAACAATGGATATCGACCACATTTAGTGATAAACAATCGAAATCAAACAAGTGAAGTGACTTGTTACGAGAGAAAATGGGTAACTTGTTGTGTTTTATCCAACAAGAGTAAGGACTTGTTCAACAACTTACTCGTAAAATGTGTAACTTGTTTGTTTTATCCAACAAGAGTAAGGACTTGATACAACACTTTTATGTAACGGATACTAAACTTGCTCCAATAAATACTACATCCGTTGCTTGAGATACTACTTGGTTCACCCATATTTAGTGATCAATAAAGGGAATCAACCATATTTAGTGATAAACAATGGATATCAGCCACATTTAGTGATAAACAATCGAAATCAATCATATTTATTGATCATTATATATACTTAAGCAATTTTCTGGTGTTTTGGGTCAGGATAGATGATCAACTAAGTTCAATACACACTAAATGGAGTGTTCATTGGAGTGAATTGATGTGAACTTCTTGATTCACCCACATTTAGTGATAAACAATGCAAATCAATCATATTTATTGATCATTATATATACTTAAGCAATTTTATGGTGTTTTGGGTCAGGATAGATAATCAACTAAGTCCAATACGCACCAAATGGAGTGATCATTGGAGTGAATTGATGTGAACTTCTTGATTCACCCACATTTAGTGATAAACAATGGAAATCAATCATATTTATTGATCAGTATATATACTTAAGCAATTTCATGGTGTTTTGGGTCAGGATAGATGATCAATTAAGTCAAATACGCACTAAATGGAGTGATCATTGGAGTGAATTGATGTGAACTTCTTGATTCACCCCCATTTAGTGATAAACAATGGAAATCAATCATATTTATTGATCAATATATATATCTACTACAATCATTAGTAATTCTTTCCACAACTATATGATCTGTTGCAACAGATTAGTAACTTCTTGATTATTTACTTGTTATATATATATATAACTTGTTGGAACAGTTAGTAATTTTTTGCAACTTCTTTCGACATTTTTTGTATGATGATCTGCAATAAAATGCATTAGTAACTTGTTTTTGATGAGATTATTTACTTGTTGGAACGGATTTGTATCTTGTTGGAACAGTTAGTAATTCGTTGCAACTTCTTTCCACGATCGTATGTAATTTGTTAACTTGTTGGAGCATTAGTAACTTGTTTCGTGATTAGTTACTTGTTGGAACGGATTAATAACTTGTTGAAACAGATTTGTTATTTGTTGCAACTTCTTTCACAAATGTATTATCTAATGCAACAGATTAGTAACTTGTTTAAAAGATTAGTTACTTGTTTGGAACGGATTAGTAACTTCTTTGGAGCAGTTAGTAACTTCAACAATCGTATGATGACTGTTGCAATCATTTAGGCAACTTTTCTAAATGATTAGTAGATTAGTAATTTTTTGCACCTTTTTTAACTTTGTACTATCTGTTGCATTTGTTGCAAAGCATTCATAAATAATAATAAGGACAAAAAAATTGTTCAGGTAGTAATTTGTTAAACGACCGACTCGGGCTCCAAAACTTTGTCTATCACACCCATCGCCCACCGCCTGCATCCTCGCCACCGAGTTATCGCACAATAAAGTCTCGGGCTTCATCATGTTAGTGCGGTAAGCAAATGCTCAATAAAAGCAAGTGAATACGATGCGCATGCCATTGCGATTTCATTGCGGGGGAGATTCTCCTTCAAAGACAAATTTCAAGCTTCGTTGAGCGGCTTTTCGTGCAAGCGTTCAAACATGCCACTCTGCTTGATAGTTTCGGCCATAATTCAATAGTGTTTGGATGTGGATGAAGAACTCATCCACTTGGATTTTGGGACGTTGCGGTCATAAACATTTATCACCCCTCCTCAATTATGAATTCCGGGGTGACAAAGCGACCGACATTTATGTTCATGATAGTAAGCACCCTTTTGGCACCAACCCACTCGCGACCACCTTTGGTACAGTACGGTACCTTTACGATGGCGATAACATCATCATCCCATATAAAATCATCAAGCATTTGATTGAATGGAATAGCTTCCGGCTGTGTGCTTTCATCGACAACTACGTGTATCGCTTGAGCATGATATTGTAGAAGTTGAGATCCAAGATTATATCTGTGGAAGCATAGTGCTCAGTGAAGGTGCTTTGCCTCACACGCATTAAGAGCATAATTTCATCAACATACTGCATTAAAAGTATAAGGAATGTCAGTCACTTGAACAACTAAGTGAGTTGTTGCAACAAGTGTACACTTGTTGCAACAACTCTCCTTGTTGGAGATTGCTTACAACCCAGTTGGGTCTATTTCACCCAAGCTCGCCGTAAACAATCTCCAACAACTAAGGTGAGTTGTTGCAACAAGACCAATACTTGTTGCAACAAGTGTTCCACTCGTTGCAACAAATATATAACTTGTTGCAACTAATACAACCAAAATAAGACTTGTTTCAACAAAAAAAATTGTTGTTTTCAAACTTACACTGGCCAGCCACCAATTTTCCATGCTTGTCATTATCCTGAAGTCATCGGCCTTAAATTCATGCAATGAATACATCGTACCCTTGCTCTTCTTGGCATTGACGAATTTTTCAAGCTTTTTCATTTTTTGAGCATCTGCATGCTTATACACATTTACCTTTTTTAGATCAACAGCTTGCTGACCTTGTGGGGTGTAGAAGATTTCCTTGACCTAACATCGGTAACTTTGCCTTGGAAATTGCTTTTCCTTCTTGCGAATGCGAATAGGAGTATAGGGTGAGGTCAGCTTCTTGGATGGATTGACACCCTCTTGGATAACAAACTGCGCAAAAGCAGAATTTGTGTCTTTTTGTGCCTTCACCAACTCCTCAACATTTTTTATCAAATCATCCATTCGTCGCTTGCAATAGGTGCATTCACAAGCACATTTCGATGTGTCGGCACCAACAAAGGAAAATCTACCACCAAATCCGCCACAACTAACATCTCCATCAATTGGAGTTTGTCCACCGACATCACCACCAATTGGAGTTTGTCCACCAACAACACCACCAATTGGAGTTTGTCTACCAAAATCAACATCATCATCTATTATTTTTTCCGGCAATTTCGCCGCAACATCATCAACGCAGTGACCACCAGCAACAACACCACCACCACCAACATCTACCACAACTGATCTCTTTGATGTTGTCACTCCAGCCTAATTCTAATTTATCCCCTCAATCATTTTATCGAGGAGCAGATTGTAAGGGCTCAAAGGAAGCAAGGAATGGCATCTCCAACTCATCTTGTCGGGACAAGCCATGGGTGCACTGACCTACACCAAAAAAATAGATATATTAAAATGGTCCTAAATAATGAAATGCAACAGATGACTAGGTTGTTGCAACAGGTGTCATACTTGTTGGACATTGTCCAACAGATTAGTAACTTGTTGCAACAGGTGTCATACTTGTTGGACATTGTCCAACAGATTAGTAACTTGTTGCAACAGGTGTCATACTTGTTGGACATTGTCCAACATATTAGTAACTTGTTGCAACAGGTGTCATACTTTTTGGACATTGTCCAACAGATTAGTAACTTGTTGCGGCGGGTGTCATACTTGTTGGACATTATCCACAGATGACCAAGTTTATTCTATATACATGTCTTAAGGCTTACCTCTTCCAAAGGAGGGTTAAAAAGATCAACACTCAATCTAGTGTTGCTCTTTGCGATCACCATCTAAGCATTCTTGGAAAAGACACTTCGAAGGGTAGTCCTTCACTTGTTGTCGGAGGTGAGGAATGGCTTCAAATGCCCAAGCCTAGAAAATAAGATACCAAAGCAAAATCGAATGATGATAGAAATACAAAAAGTACAAGAAATTGACATTGCAAATGCTCTACCATGAAAGCCAAGGAAGCCATATAGATTGGATTTGTCTTCTGTTGGCTTAAGCTCTTTCGATAAGTAGTCAACGATCAACTTGAAGCTTTCCGACCCCATCCATGGTTGTTGAATGCCTCATAGTCCTCCGCAAGTTTAAGCAAACCAAGTGGTATGTTCGGACTTGTATCTTTTGCCATAAGAACACGATTGCACAAACCAAACTAAACACAAGGATTTTGCTTATGCTTTTTTGACATAGTTTTGAACTGCAAATCTACAAATGACTTATCTCCTTTGTAGCTTTTCCCAACTAACTCCACCAAACCAGTTTCCGTTATCTTTTCCACCCTTTCCTACTTTCTTGGCTTCTTTGGTCGTCTTACTAGTCCGAGGCCGGCTTATTCAATACAACAGTAGGAAGCTCACAAGGATGACATCTAAGGCCAGTAACTATGGCAAACTCTTTCAAGCCAAAGCACACCGGCATGCCACAGTAATTAATCCAAAGCTCATCCTTTGCATCCGAAAGAATTCTACGCTTCATAAGCCCATATACCATTTTCATTTGAAACCGTGCACCGGTCTCTTCAGGCAGATCCAAATACACCCCAAAACAACTTTTCCTAAAGAAATCCTCCAACCCCTGCTTTTTAAGAATTAGCCTAAATATATCAAAGTTCTTACCCATGCCTGATTTGACCGTAAGATCAACGGTCAAATCATTATTTTCATTCAACGGCATCCTCACGGCATACTTGTCAATACTGAAAACCTTGACAACCTCAGCAATGGAAGGTCTGTTATGATCTATGTTCAATCTACTAGAAGATTCTGCAATTAAATTGGCATTCACACTATTTCTCTTCTTTGTTCTTAATTCAGCTATGAACGTCGACAAGTGAACTGTATTTTCGGAAGCACTGTCCTTTTCATCATCTTTATCCAATCCATCTACTCCATCAGCAGTTTCTTCAGCTTCTAATTCTTCTTCACTTTGTTCATTTGTATCTACTGCTTCTTGGCTCTGTACTTCCTCTCTTTCTGAGGATTGATTGTCAGTTTGGCTGTCTCTTTCCTCTATATTTGTTGATTCAACAATAGATTTTGCTAAATCAGCAAGATTCTCTAATGATGATTGCACTCTAGCTTTTTTATTATCCCTCTATGACCCTCGGTTGATTTCTCAACTTTTCTTTTATTTGGAGACATTTTATCTACACACGGAGAAAAAAAAAACTTCAGGCGATTAGTGCTTCATTCAAAGTAAAGCAGATAATAAGAAGTGCGGCATTTGATCAAACAAAATACAACAAGTAACAGAATTCCCCAACAACTGAAGAATTTGTTGCAACAAATGATGTAACTGTTGCAACAAGTGAATAGGTTGTTGCAACAGATTCTTCAGTTGTTGAATAAGTGATTAAGATGCTGTATATCTTCTACAAACACAACCAAATAACTGAAGCAATGTCCAACAGATTTATAGTTGTTGCAACATATTGTATACTTGTTGCAACAAGTGTTTAACTTGTTGCAACAACTATAAATCTGTTGGACATCTTCTACAAACGGAACAAAAAGCTGAAGCTAAGTCAACATTTGTAGTTGTTGCAACATATTGTATACTTGTTGCAACAAGTGTATAACTTGTTGCAACAACTAAAAATCTGTTGGATATGTTCTACAAACAGAACCAAAAAACTGAAGCTATGTCCAACAGATTTGTAGTTGTTGCAACATATTGTATATTTGTTGCAACAGGTGTATAACTTGTTGCAACAACTAAAAATTTATTGGATATCTTCTAAAAACAGAACCAAAAAACTAAAGCTATGTCCAACAGATTTGTAGTTGTTGCCACATATTGTATACTTGTTGCAACAAGTGTATAACTTGTTGCAACAATTAAAAATCTGTTGGATATCTTCTACAAACAGAACCAAAAAACTAAAGCTATGTCCAACAGATTTGTAGTTGTTGTAACATATTATCTACTTGTTGGCACAAGTGTAGAAATTGTTGCAACAACTAAAAATCTGTTGGACATAGCTTCTATAAACAGAATCAGATAAATACTAGGACAAGAACAAAAAAACCATCTATTTGGATATCTACTCCTAAACCATACCAGGACAACAACAGAAAAAACCATTTATTTCACTACAAACACACAACAACAACAACAGCAATAACAACAATAACAACAACAAGATGGATTTTATCCAAGCTTTTCCTAAACACTTAACCAAACCAAAACAACAAGTATCTACTTCCAAGACAACAGCCAAATCGTCCACTACAGACACACAATCATACAAGTTAAACAAAATACATCAAATGTATGTGCAATAATTGTTTATCCTTTCTTTTCCTAAACCATACCATAACAAGACAACACCAACACCAACATCAACATCAACACCAACACCAACAACAGTATTTAACTCCAAAATACACTAAATAGAGGGTTTTAAAGCAAGCAACCTCAGCAAATGTCTACAACTGTCAAACAAGTCTTTGAAGTTCTTTGCAAAGAACTTACTAAATGTCGATTTCCAAAAAGTCAACAAGATTGCAAGCCATTTTTTCGAAATCTTAAGGAGAAGAAGAACAAAAACATCACAAAAAACCATAATTTGAGAACAATGTACGCTATTTACAAACGCAAAAACCCCAACAAGTCAAACAAATACCCCAAATAAGGGTTTCTCGAACAAGGAACAACAAAATAAACAACATTGCAGACAAACCCATGTTCTTCTTCTTCTTTTTCTACAACTAAAATCATCAATTTCTACCAAATAACTTTTGGAACAAGTGAAACAAAAACTTTACCTTGATATTAAAAAAGAAGCAGCAGCAGCGGCAACTACAGACGAGGGTGAAGAAGAAGATGACAAGAAAAGAGGAGAGATGAGAGATGTCCAAGTGAAGGAGATTAACTGTTTGCTTGGGAGTTTTGATTTTGAAATATGGAAAAAGTGCGAGGGAGTTGTGGGGAGGGAACGGTTTGGGATGTTTGAATAATGGGTGGGTGTTTTAGTATAATGGGTTGGTGTTTTGGGTTTTTTTGTAGTTTGTAAAAGATTAAAAAGTTTTAAAAATTACATTTTGAACCCCAATTTTCTTAATCCCAAATTTAATTGGGTTTTGATATGGGGTGGGCCCTACACGTCACCTTTAGTAATTTGGAGACTTTTTAGTCACCTTCAGTTAATTCTTCCTACATTGATGCCTACCAAGAAACTTGAAACGTTATATAAAAAGGGTAATTAGAACTCGAAAAAGGGTCTGGAGGTAGCACTACAAATTTGAATTGTTCCTGAGAAATCAATTGTTAAAGAAGTGCCTAACTGGTAAGCTATAGCAGGTTTTTGTGTAAACTTTAAATAATTCAAATTCTTGAAAATCAAAATTTGAGCAATTAAACCGAATTGTAATCATAATAACTATTGCAACTTCCAATATTGAACAACTACGAAAAGATTAATCAAAATTAAAAATAAATTTTTGCAACCAATAAACTACGATCCGTTGTAGAAACTCCTGTATACACTAAGTATTCATTATTCGGCTAAAATTCTTACCAGCAATTTGCATTACCAAGGTATATTTACTCCCTCGTTGCCGGAAGGTACATAAGCTAACAACCAAGGCACAAAGGCACAAAATTATGTAAAGAACGTGTGCCTAATTGGTAAGCTACAACAGGTTCTTGTGTAAACTTCAAATAATTTAAATTCTTGAAAATCAAAATATGAGCAATTAACTGGATTGTAATCGTAATAGCTACTGCAACTGCCAATACTGAAACTACTACAAAAAGATTAATTAAAATTGAAAATAAAATTCGGCCGCCAATAAACTACGATATGTTAGAGAAACTAATGTATACACTAAATATTCATTATTCGTCTAAAATTCTTACCTGCAATTTGCATTACCAAGGTATGTTTGCTCCCTCGTTCCCGGAAGGTACATAGGCTAACAACCAAAGCACAAAATTATGTAAAGAACATGTAACTAACTGGTAAGCTACAACAGGTTCTTGTATAAACTTCACATAATTTAAATTCTTGAAAATCAAAATAGGAGCAATTAAACGGATTGTGACCATAATAGCTATTGCAACTGCCAATACTGAAACAACTACAAAAAGATTAATCAAAATTGAAAATAAAATTCGGCCCCCAATAAACTACGTTCCGTTAGAGAAACTCATGTATACACTAAATATTCATTATTCGGCTAAAATTCTTACTTGTAATTTGCATTACCAGGGTATATTTTCTCCCTCGTTACCGGAAGGTACGTAGGTCAACAACCAAAGCACAAAAATTATGTAAAAAATGTGTGCCTAACTGGTAAGCTACAACAGGTTCTTGTATAAACTTCAAATAATTTAAATTCTTGAAAATCAAAATATGAGCAATTAAATGGATTGTAATCATAATAGCTACTACAACAGCCAATACTGAAACAACTACAAAAAGATTAATTAAAATTGAAAATAAAATTCAGCTGCCTATAAACTACGATCCGTTAGAGAAACTCATGTATACACTAAACATTCATTATTCGGCTAAAATTCTAACTTGCAATTTGCATTACCAAGGTATATTTTCTCCTTGTTGCCGGAAGGTACATAGGCTAACAACCAAAGCACAAAAATTATGTAAAGAACATGTGCCTAACTGGTAAGCTACAACAGGATCTTGTATAAACTTCACATAATTTAAATTCTTAAAAATCAAAATATGAGCAATCAAACGGACTGTAATCATAATAGCTATTGCAACTGCCAATGCTGAAACAACTACGAAAAGATTAATCAAAATTGAAATAAAATTCAGCTGTCAGTAAACTACGATCTATTGGAGAAACTCATGTATACACTAAATATTCATTATTCGGCTACAATTCTTACCTGCAATTTGCATTATCAAGGTATATTTGCTCCCTCGCTACCGGTAGATACATAGGCTAACAACCAAAACACAAAAAATTATGTAAAGAACCAATTGCTTTTCTATTAAAATTGAGAATAGTATAGCTGACCATATAGTCCTATTTTAGAACTCGTTATCCTAATTTGACTACTACTTTTTAATAGGGATATATTAAATAGTAAGTTTCTACTTATTCTCCTATTAATTCCTTTTCCCTTTTTTAACCTACGGTACTCTTTGTAAGGAAAATTAGTTGAAGAAGGAATTTCCTACTTATTCCCTTCTTTTTTCCTTTTTGGTCCGGAGGCAATTTTGTTTTTCTCAATAAAATACTTTATTTTGTATTTTTAAGCTCATCCCATAAAATAGTAAATGACGATTTTGTCTATTATAAAGTCTTTTAATGCAGGGCAAAAAGTTCAATCAACATTTCTAAAGTCTTTCGTGCTTTTAATATAGTATAGACTAGTCTCTATGTTAGTGCGTTGCACGAGAAATGCTTTCGATTGCACATACTATTGAATTATCAAAGCAGACACCTTTAAAAAATTGCGACATGCACCAATGAATTATATATGGAGAATTTTTTTAATTGTGCACCATTCACACATTCACATTTAGTTTGTATTCTTTTAAGTACGTAACGACTCCCCCTCATCATATCTATGCGCAATCTATTTTAGTTTTCTAACCGCCTCATCCCGATCAATATTTGATTCCCTGACTGCCTCACATATGTATTACATTACAATAATTTACAAGCAAGAGTGAATCACCAATAACATTAATCCATGCGTAAAAAAATATGTTCTACTTCGATTCTACTATGTTTTTTTTTTTTTTTTCAAGTTTTCAGTGCGTAAATTAAATTCAATATGCAGAAACGGTAAATTTATATTACTCCCTCCGTCTTAATTTATGTGACACTATATTTTTCTATATTTAGTACTCCCTCCTTCATTTTTAGTTGTCCTGTCTACTAAAAATAGTTGTCCTTTTTTACTTGTCCAGTTTGGAAAACCAAGAGATAATTTACCATTTCATACATATGTTACCCTTATTATTAAGTACTGGATTGAAAAGTTAAAGGAATTCTTAGTGGTTGCACGACTTTTAAAGTATGTTTTATTGATTTCAATCATTAGATGGCTTAGTAATAATTAGGGGTGATATAGTAAAATTATCATTCTATTTATGTTCTTTAAGGGGTGTGCCAAGTCAATACAGGACAGGTAGAAATGGACAGAGGGAATAACAATTCAATTTTAAACTTCAAACGTTTTGTGAGATGATTTATACCCACAGAAATTTCAATGACTTGTTTTAGACAAAAACATTTAAAAGTCTTTCTTTTTCTCTCACCACAACGGAAAAGAGAGAGAATCAGATAGCAAATAATGAGTAGAATTACCTTACCAACAATCCTCACACTTATTTGGATATGTTCTTTTTTGTAACCTACATGTGCCCTGGTAACCACTACAAAAATTATAGAACATATAACTGTAAGGCTTGAAGAAAAAGTAGAAGATATAAGACATTATAGAGCAATAGCGCAGCGGAAAAAGTGTGGCTTACCTCTAGCCATTGTAACCGAGTCGTCGGAGTTATCGTCGGCGTTGTTTTTCAATTCCGGTGAGTCTTCTAAGCACTCAACCTTACTTTTAGATGGTGTGAGATTTAGAGAAGATTTGTGCTTAGGGACCAGAACCGGATTATGCCATATATATTACTGTCCCCATCAAGAACAGTTTTCGGCAGTTTCCATAGATAAGGGGCGGCAGTTTTCTGAAGTTATGGGCAGTTGCAATATGTGGAGAAGTTGGGAGTTTATCTCCCTTTTTATACGGGCCATTACAAAGTTCAAGTATTGAACTTTAACTTACATTCTCCCACTTGGTCTGTATTACATAATACCCAAAGTTACAGTTACTAAAGAGAATCATTATACATGAATCATGGCAATAGTTCCTCTAAGACCAAGTAGTATCTTCCATGTATCACAATGTATTATGCCTCTAAGATTTAGCCCATATTACTTAATGAATAAACCCAATGTTTGTTCTAGGTCCATACTTTAGAGATATTTCTCCGAATAAACTGAATGTGCACACAGTAACAAATACGAGAAATATCATGTAAAGTAGAGTTTCAACAATATTCGTTGTTATTATGAAATTTTACATAGGGGAACTAAGTCCCATTGTGACTACATGATCCTTAAATTTATGCGGTGGCATGCCTTTAGTTAAAGGATCAGCTAACATCAGTTCAATGCTAACGTGTTGAATGACCACTTTCTTATCTTTAACATGTTCCCTTATGGCTAGATACTTGATGTCGATATGCTTACTTCGACTACACTTTTGTTATTCTTAGCCATAAAGATAGCAGCTGAATTATCACAATATAACCTTAGTGGCTTACAGATAGAGTCCACAATTCTAAGCCCAGAAATGAAACTCTTCAACCATACACCATGTGAGGTAGCTTCAAAACAAGAAACGAACTCAGCCTCCATAGTGGAAGTAGTAATCAGAGTCTGTTTGCCACTCCTCCAAGATATAGCTCCACCGGCTAACATAAAAATGTATCCTGAAGTTGATTTGCATGAATTAACACAACCAGCATAGTACGAATCGATCAAAATGGAATAGCCAATGACTTCCAAATCATCTGATCGTTTGTACATAAGCATGTAGTCTTTTGTCCCTTGAAGATATCTTAAGACTTTCTTTGCAGCTCTCCAGTGGTCAAGACCTGGATTACTCTGATATCTTCTCAACATTCCAACAACAAATGCAATGTCAGGTCTTGTGCAAACCTGAGCATACATCAAGCTTCCAACATTGGAGGAGAAGATTGGAAGCGTATGGAATATCTTTCATTTGTTCCCTTTCAAGATCGTTCTTCGGGCACTAATTCAAATTGAACCTGTCACCCTTCACAATGGGAGCTACACTTGGTGAACAGTCTTTCATCCGAAACCTCTCTAAAATTTTATTGATTTAGGCTTCTTGAGATAGACCTAAGATACCTTGATGTCTATCTCGATGAATTTTAATGCCAGTGACATAAGACGCATCACCCATGTCTTTCATATCAAAATTCTTAGAGAGAAATTGTTTCACTTCATGTAGCATTCCCTTATCATTAGATGCAAGCAAGATATCATCCACATATAGAACTAAGAAACAAATTTTACTCCCACTGACCTTCAGGTATATACATTGATCCATAATGTTCTCAACAAAGTCAAATGAAGAGATAACATTATGAAATTTTAAGTACCATCGACGGGAGGCTTGTTTTAGTCGATATATGGATTTCTTTAGCTTGCATACCAAGTGCTCACCATTGCTAGAGGAGAATCCTTCAGGTTTTTTCATATAAACCTCTTCCTCTAGATCACCATTGAGAAATGCGGTTTTCACATCCATCTGTTGCAATTCTAAGTCAAAATGGGCTACTAATGCCAATATGATGCGCAAGGAATCCTTTTTAGACACAGGAGAGAAAGTCTCTGTGTAGTCAATTCCTTCCCTTTGAGTGAATCCTTTAGCAACGAGTCTTGCTTTATATCTTTCTATGTTGCCTGATGCTCCCTTTTAGTTTTAAAGACCCATTTACATCCAATGTCTTTTACACCATTAGGCAACACGAAAAGATCCCAGACTTCGTTACTTTTCATGGAATTCATCTCTTCTTTCATGGCATTGTACCAAAATTCTGACTCTTTACAACTCATTGCTTGTGAAAAAGACTCAGGATCATTTTCGACTCCAATGTCAGATTCTTGCAAATACACAACATAGTCACTAGGAATTGCTGATTTTCTTTCTCTAGTAGATCTCCTTAATGTTGTGTCAACATTTTCCTGAGGATCATGTTGTTCAACTTGTTGTTCAATAATTTTTGGAATTTCTTGAACAACTTGATCTACTAGAATATTTTCAGCAGCTTGTGGAATCTCATTCATTGTTTGCTCAACACCCGATTATACTTGAGGGGTGTTATGAATGATAACCAATCTTTCTCTTGAAGTAGAAGGTTGATCTCTTACATAATTTGTATTCTGAAATTGATCACTCCCACTAATCAAGTCATTCTCAAGAAACTTTGCATTTCTTGATTCCACAATTCTAGTGTTGTTAGATGGACAATAGAATCTGTATCCTTTAGACCTTTCGGCATATCCAATGAAATATCCACTAATGGTCCTACGATCCAGTTTCTTTTCTTGTGGGTTGTAGATTCTAACTCAGACGGGCATCCCCATACGCGTACATGTGTTAAACTCGGTTTCCAACCTTTGAACAACTCAAAAGGTGTCTTTGGGACAGCCTTAGTTGGAACTCGATTTAATATATACACTGCCGTCTTAAGAGCTTCAATCCATAAGGACTTAGGTAACTTAGAGCTACTTAGCATACTACGCACCATGTCCAATAATGTTCGATTTCTTCTTTCTGCTACACCATTTTGATCTGGAGAACCAGACATAGTGTATTGGGCAACAATCCCATTTTCTTGAAGAAACTTCGCAAAAGGACCTTGGGCTCATCCATCCTCAGTGTATCTACCATAGTGCTCACCACCTCTATCAGTTCTCACAATCTTAATTTTCTTTCCACATTGTTTCTCTACTTCAGCCTTGAAAACTTTAAAGGCTTCTAATGCTTCACTTTTATTATGAAGCATGTAGAGATACATGTATCGTGAGTAATCATCTATAAAGGTTATAAAGTATTTCTGACTGTATGCATTCATGTCTGTACAACATATATCTGAATGTATGATTTCTAATATGGTTGAACTCCTCTTGGCACCTTTCTTTGACTTGTTGGTTTGCTTGCCTTTAATACAGTCCACACAAGTATAGAAATCAGTAAAATCTAAAGTACTAAGTACTCCATCATTTACTAATCTCTTGATTATATCTATGGAGGTATGTCCTAATCTCCGATGCCATAAAATAGAGGAATCTTCATTCATAACACAACGTTTAGTACCAGTTTGGGCATGCATAGCATTATGAGTGGAATCATTTTGTAATTTTATAGAGAAAAGACCATCAGCAAATGCACCATTTCCAACAAGTTTAGATTTATAAAATAGATTGAAATAACCTTCTAGAAAGAAGGAATATCCCAATGGCACCAGTCTTGAAACTGAAATTAAATTCCTAGAAAAGTTAGGTTTATAAAAGGTCCTTTCTAACTCTAAAATGAAACCACTGCTAAGAACTAAAGTGCATGTCCCAATAGCTTCCACATGCGACTGCATCTTGTTTCCAAAATAGATGCTTCGCTCAGCTCCCACTGGCTTCCGTAGGTTTTTTAATCTCTGCAATGAATTCGTAGTATGGATTGTAGAAGCAGAATCAATCCAGTACATGTTATGATTAACATTAGCCATCTTAGCTTCAGAACATACAAGAGAGATTGAAGTACCTTTCTTCTCAAGCTATTTCTGATACTTGATACAATCCTTCTTTATGTGCCCCTTCTTTCTACAGAAGCGACACATGGATTCTTTCTTGATATCAGATTCAGGTTCAAGTGGTGCTTTTCCTTTCCACTTCTTATTGGCTTGATAGTTCTTCTTTTCTTGAGTATCCATGAATGCACTTTCTCTTGTTTTCATCAGCAATCGGCCCTCCTCTTGAACACACATGGCCATAAATTCATTAATAGAGCATTTATCTTTATGTGTGTCATAGGAGATCTTAAAGGGGTCGTACTGTAAAGGAAGAGAGTTCAAAATATAGTGCACAAGAAAAGTTTCAGACATTTCAACCTCAAGAGTCTTTAGTTGAGCCGCTAAGTCTTGCATTTTCATGATGTGCTCATGCACACCTCTCACACTGGTGAGCCTCATTGATGAGAATTTCATAATCAGGGTGCTAGCAAGTGCCTTATCTGAAGTCTCAAACTGTTCATCAATAGCCTTCAGTAATACCTTGACATTGTTATATTGTTCGACAGAATCATGAATACCAGCAGAGATTTTGGTCTTAATGAACATAACACTCAAACGGTTCGAGCGCTCCCATTGTTCATGAAGAGCAATCTCAGCTTGAGTGCTAATTTCATTAATAGGTGATTCGTCTTTCCTGATAGCATAATCAATGTCCATGCACCCTAAGTGAAGAAGAATTATCTCCTTCCAGATCTTATAGTTCTCATCATTCAGTTCGGGAATATCACAAATATCAGAGAAATTCGCAGGTTGCATAACTGCAAAAAATATACTCCCTCCGTTTCAATTTATGTGAACCCGTTTATGGACACGACATTTAAGAAAGAGTGAAGACTTTTGAAACTTGTGGTTCAAAATAAGTCTTGAATATTTGTGTGGTAAATTTTATAAAGTGAATTTGTTTCCAAATTAGGAAAGAGGTCATTCACTTTGGCACGGACTAAAAAGGAAATAGGTTCACATAAATTGAAATAGAGGGAGTACCTGCTTAATAAATTTGAGGCAAATAATATAAATTGAATCTACTGACATAGAAATTGCCTGTGGGCTAAATTTTTAGTTCAATTAGATTCATTCTTTACGATAGAATTATCAATTTACTAGCAGGATATTCTATCTTTATGATAAATCTATTAAACTCTCATTCATAATTCCTATGAGTAATTATGAAAAGTATTTAATATTTTATCCTAATTAATTATGCAACCTAATAATAAAGGTACTTGAGTTATTATATCGTGCATAATTAATCACAATTCTAATGTCTAAAATTTCTTTATGTGATCCTTAACTTTAAAATTTCATTCAACTAAAGATGTTGTGGCTAATCTTCAATCAAATAAAATTATAGATCACTTAGACATTAGTCCTTATTTAATGTCTATAATTCCTTATGTGAGCCTAAACTTGATATGTACTTCCATTTAATTAAGATTGTTGTGGCTAAATCTTAATTAAATAAAATTATATGGATCACTAGACATCAAATTAAAATTTATCCATACTTCATTGCCAAAACATTATGCAATAGATTTATCTCTAAATACTTTGCACGAAAAGAGGTGTAATAGGCAAATAAAAATAATAACTGGAGCAGTATTTCTCAATGATATCAACAAGACAAAGATTAAAGCCCACTCCATTTTTACTTTATTATCACATTATTGTCTTTTCCTATTGAAAAAGTTAATAAAAAAAGGTTTTACATAATGGATGAAGTAAGTCATCTTAGCCATGGGACCCACTTTGTCTTTATCAAGAAGAAAAAGAGAAAAGGATGCACAGAAAATTTCTCTTTCACACTGTATCATCTTCATCATCGGGTTGGGTCATCTCAACCCGATTTAAAAAATCATTTTTAGACCCAACAAAATTTTCACCATTACAGACGGTGAAAACACAGTTTAAAAACACCGCAATATCAGAAAATCAGTTTCTTAATGATTTTTAGTATTAGAATTTATCAAAAGTTTCAAACTGCAGATCTGTTCATGAGGATCTGTAACAACCCGATTTTGATAAATTTTTTCAGATTCCCAAATTAACAAGGTAGAGGTAAAACGGATTCTCTGATACCAAATGTAAGACATTATAGAGCAATAGTGTAGCGGAAAAAGTGTGGCTCACCTCCAGCCATTGTAACGGAGTCGCTGGCGTTGTTTTTCAATTCCGGTGAGTCTTCTAAGCACTCAACCTTACTTTTAGATGGTGTGAATTTTAGAGAAGAATTGTGCTTAGGGATCATAATCGAATTATGCTATATATATAACTGTTTCCTATCAAGAACAGTTTTTGGCAGTTTTCATACATAAAGGGCGGCAGTTTTATGAAGAAATGGGCAGTTGCAATATGTGGAGAAGTTGGGAGTTTATCTCCCTTTGTATAGGGACCATTAAAAGTTTAAGTGTTGAACTTTAACTTACATACTATATTTTGGAAACATGTATTGGGCCGATCCATCCATAAAGGGTGCTAATTAGCTTGTTATCTCAATAGCTTGTTCTCCCGCTTACTTATAACGTAAAAATACACTATTATGAGTGATGGAAAAAAAAAAAAGTTTTTCCTTTAATATGACAGTTAGCTAGGGTTTACAAAGAAAACACTCCTCATCTTCTAGATGATATCTAGGTGGATTCTCAATGACCGTGACACGGGTTGTAGTTATTGCAGATTCGCTTCTGCAAAGGAGAAACTCGTAAGTTTTCTAAACTAGTATTTTTGGTTAAATACTACACTATATATAAACTTGATTTAAATTGCAGATTTTTCTACCATAAATCAAGAATCCAAAACCAATGATAAAAATTAAAAACTCACCCTATGCCTCGAGAGCCACCAGTAACAAGGGCAGTGCAGCCTTCAAGATTCCGCCTTCCTGCCATAACTCACAAATTATTGAAGAAATGGATATAATGGGTTTTAGACAAGTTTTTAATGAAGTGGTCCTCGAGTTGATTTATAGAATTCTTTTCCACATTTTTAATTGCCAAAAGGGACAAAAGGATTATTTGCTCGGTTTGGTTGTGCAAAACAGTTACGGTTGAAGATAGTGGCGGACCTAGGATTTTTACCAAGTGGGTTAAATATATAAGAAAGATATAAATAACACTGTATATACATATATATTTTTTAAAAACAGATTAAATATGCATGTATATATAGTGTTATTTTTCAACGAAGTGGGTTCATATGAACCCACTTGAAACCACGTATGACCGCCCCTGGTTGAAGATTTTCCACTCTGCTGTCGTTATTTCAGATATTTTGGAAAGGAAATTATTTTATAATCATTGACAGAGTAAATGAATTTTTTACACAGTTGATGCAATTTAACTTGATGTATAGAGAAGGTTATTTGACTTATTTTATATGTTACTCATTTCACAGATTATGTATGGTTATAGTTATTTTCAATTACCTTTATAATGTGACTCGTAAAATCATTTATCAACTCTCAATGTCTAGAAATTACAAGAAGAACATATCCAGTATAATCACACCTGGTAGAATCTGGGGAGGGTAGAGTCTACGCAGACCTTACCCCTATCTTGTAAAGGTAGAGATGTTTTCGATAGACCTTCGGCTCAAGGAAAGATGAAAAGGCAGCTGTAATAAAAGGCACTAACAACAGCAAAATAATAAGATAAATGAAATGAAACAAACAAGCAGTTAGCCCTAGAGATCTAAGAATAAGCAAACAAAAAAAGCTACTAATACTCTTGGTACGGAAAAGAGATCTGTGCGGCAATCTACTAACTTTCTACGCTGATACTCGACCTTCATACCCTCCTATCAAGGATCATGTCCTCAGTAAACTGAAGTTGCGACGTATTCTGCCTACTTATTCACCTCTGCCCGAAACTTCTTTGGCCTATTTGCACCACTATATTAACTAGGGAAAACCATTGTTAACTCTATATGTCCGGTAGCAATTAATGACTTTTTAAATTTGATAAATCTGCAGTTAGCATGATGGGTGATCCGATCCAAGTGGTGTTGCCCGTCCGTGTTCGGAATCGTAAAAAACGGAACCGAAGCCGGAAAAAATCGGGGAAAAAAAAAACGAAAACAGAAAGTATGTAAATTTGGAAAAATTGCAGAAATGAAGAAATCCGAGACCACAGAATTCACTGTGTGTCCTTAAGGAATTTAACCCCCTCACTGTACCCGAGGTTATGGATTATTTCCTCCCAGGATATAACGGATATACCTGTCGTAGGAGTGGCGGTACCTCAAACGCCTTCGACTTCGACGAATTCAAATTCGGGAACGAAATCACACTAAGACTCGATAGGTTTTATTTGCAGGAAAGAATGCAGACTTTGTAATGCAAGGAAAAAAAAAAAAATAGTCTAAAAAATGAGGCAATGCCTCGATTAATATAGCCTCTAACATGCTCGTTCGAAAGGCTTGGTCAGGATCGTTCGGAAAGGCCATGCCTTTTCCGAAAAAAATAAGAACGTTGGGAAGTTGGAAAATATTAATATTAATTAATTACTAATTAATATTTTCCCGCGGAAATATCAAAAAATAATTTCAGAAAATGAAGATAGAATTTTAAATAAATTTGGTCCAAAAAGATTATCAATCAATCAGATCATTTGACCAAATCCAAATCCAAATCCAAAGCCGAAGCCGAGCCGAGCGACGACGACGGCGCGAGGGGAGTCCCTCTTCTCAACCCTTTAAGAGCTAGAAGAAGTGTTTTCTAATATAAGCACATAACTTTCCCTTTCTACCACCAATGTGGTACAAAGCTCCTTTTCAAAGGAACTTTGCTTTAAACTTCATTTTCCTTCCATTGTCTTTTTCCCTCCATTTCTCATTCACACCAACTTAGCTAGCTTCAATCATTAACTAGCTTTAACAATCCCCCACATGAATGGGGAATGGCTATATGATGAAAAACATGCATGACAAAAAGCGTGTGATTCGTAGGCAAGGATTAATTGCATCTGGATAAGTAGATTTCTCTTTGAACTTTCCGTAGTGAGCATATGTCGGATATACTCGGTCAATCGGTAGATTTGATATCTTTGAACCGTCGAGCTTTGGTGTATACCTAGACAACCATATGTCACACAATTAACCCTTTAACCGTCTTTGGTTCTCATTGTTTTGTTCGTTTCAGCCATGAACACTTCCTGGTTCATAAGTGCGTAGAGAACTGGCCTTACAGAGTTCTCCTTGAAGCGGCTTACACTTCACACTTACATAGGTGATTTCTAAACGTGTCATCTCGTAGATACACTATTTGATATACCCCGTATCAAACTTAGAAACCATTAAAAAGCCTTAATGCTTTATCACGATGTACCGAACATTGTCTCATCACGAGAATGGACCAAAAAGTTATTGTGACAATGTTGAACCGTCATCAATGACTTTGTTTGATCTCTTTGAACCTAGATCTTGGGATCTCCAGTCTTCTAGGTAGAGTTACCGTCACGATGACTTGTCCTCGGCCATAGTCCCATTCCCCTCGATGATCTTTCAACCACTTCTCTAGTTAGGCCTTTAGTTAGTGGATCCGACACATTATCTCTTGACTTAACATAGTCGATTGTGATAATAACACTAGAGAGTAGTTGTCTAACGGTATTATGTCTTCGTCGTATGTGACGAGACTTTCCGTTGTACATAACGCTCCCGGCTCTTCCTATTGCCGCTTGGCTATCGCAATGTATGCATATAGGAGCCAACGGTTTGGGCCAAAATGGAATATCTTCTAAGAAATTCCGGAGCCATTCAGCTTCTTCACCGGCTTTGTCTAGAGCTATGAATTCGTATTCCATTGTAGAGCGGGCGATACATGTCCGTTTGGATGACTTCCAAGACAACGCTCCTCCACCTATAGTAAAAACGTATCCACTTGTGGATTTAGTTTCGATTGAACCGGTGATCAATTTGCATCACCGTATCCTTCAACAACCTGCGGGATACCCGTTATAATGCAAAGCAAAGTTTTGAGTATGTTTCAAATACCCCAAAACTCGTTTCATTGCCACCAATGATTTTGGTCGGGATTACTAGTGTAGCGACTTAGTTTACTTATAGCACACGCAATATCGTGTCGCGTACGATTCATGATATACATCAAACTTCCCAACACTCTGGCATAATCCAATTGAGAATAACTTTCACCTTTATTCTTTGCAAGAGCAAGGTGCAAATCAATTGGCGTCTTTGCAACTTTAAAGTCCAAATACTTGAACTTTTCAAGTACTTTTTCAATATAATGAGATTGAGACAATGCTAGACCTTGAGGAGTCTTATGGATTTTAATTCCCGAATTAAATCGGCAACTCCTAAGTCTTTCATATCAAACTTACTAGCAAGCATGCGCTTAGTAGCATTTATGTTAGCAATGTCGTTACTCATTATTAACATATCATCCACGTATAAACAAACAATGACTACGTGGTTCGGAGTGTTCTTAATGTAGACACATTTATCACACTCATTTATCTTGAATCCATTTGACAAAGATCGTATGGTCAAATTTTGCATGCCTTGTTTGGGTGCTTGTTTTAGTCCGTAAAGAGACTTAACAAGTCGACACACCTTCTTCTCTTTCCACGGAACTACAACCCTTCGGGTTGTTCCATGTAAATTTCTTCCTCCAACTCTCCATTTAAGAAGGCTGTTTTCACATCCATTTGATGGATTTCAAGACCGTACACGGCGGCTAACGCTACTAACACCCGAATAGATGTAATCCTTGTTACCGGCGAGTATGTATCAAAGTAATCAAGACCTTCTCGTTGTCTAAACCCTTTAACAACTAGTCTTGCTTTATATTTATCAATAGTACCATCAGCTTTCATTTTCCGCTTGAAAATCCATTTGGAACCTAAAGGTTTATTCCCTGGGGGAAGATCAACCAATTCCCAAGTATGGTTGTTCAATATGGATTCTATCTCACTATTGATTGCCTCTTTCCAAAATTGAGCTTCCGATGAAGACATAGCTTCGTTGAAAGTTCGAGGCTCATTTTCCAACAAAAATGTTAGAAATTCTGGTCCAAAGGAAGTAGTCGTCCTTTGACGTTTGCTACGTCTTGGATTTTCCTCATCAGGAATATTTTCCTTTGTTTCTTCCCGAGGTCGTTTAGATTCTTTGCTAGACGACTCACATTCCTTTTTATACGGATATATGGTTTCAAAGAAGTCAGCATTATCTGATTCAATTACCGTATTCACTTGAATGTCGGGATTTTCTGATTTGTGAACCAGAAATCGATATGCCTTACTATTTGTGGCATATCCTATGAAAACACAATCAACGGTTTTAGGTCCTATTTTTACCCTTTTGGGTTTAGGAACTTGCACCTTGGCCAAACACCCCCACACTTTGAAGTATTCCAAATTGGGCTTCCTTCCTTTCCACTTTTCGTATGGAATAGATTTTGTTTTGCTATGGGGCACTCGATTGAGTATTCGGCTAGGTTGTTAGAATAGCTTCCCCCACAAGTTACGGGGTAAACGAACTTATTAACAGGGCATTCATCATTTCTTTCAATGTTCTATTTTTCCTCTCCGCAATTCCGTTTGATTGTGGCGAGTAAGGGGCAGTTGTTTGATGAATAATGCCATATTCCAAACATATTTGTTCAAAAGGAGATTCATATTCACCGCCCCTATCACTCCTTATCATTTTAATCTTTTTGTTAAGTTGAGTCTCAACTTCGCTTTTATCTTGCTGAATGCTTCAATTGCTTCATCTTTACTATTAAGTA
This sequence comes from Lycium ferocissimum, assembly GCF_029784015.1. NCBI lineage: Eukaryota > Viridiplantae > Streptophyta > Magnoliopsida > Solanales > Solanaceae > Lycium > Lycium ferocissimum. The sequence goes on from NC_081347.1 coordinate 59,949,031, forward strand.
AATAAACGTAGCAATACCGAGTACTATCGTCAATAAAAGTTATAAAGTACTTCTTTCCACCGCGAGATGGAATTGACTTCATGTCACAAATATCGTATGGATTAAGTCTAAAGGACTTGAATTCCTTTCAACTGACTTATAAGGATGTTTAACATACTTAGATTCAACACAGATTTGACATTTTGATTGATTGCATTCAAACTTAGGCAATACTTCCAAACTAATCATTTTTCGCAAGGTTTTATAATTGACATGTCCTAAACGTGAATGCCATAAATCATTTGACTCAAGCAAGTAAGACGAAGCGTAAACTTTATTATTAGCAACAACCATTACATTCGGTTTGAAAAGGCCCTCACGTGAGGTAACCTTTTCCTATGTACATCTCGTTCTTACTTATTACAACCTTGTCAGAAACATAAACACACTTAAAACCGTTCTTCACTAGAAGTCCGGTAGATACTAGATTTTTCCTAATTTCAGGAACATGACAGACGTTGTTGAGAGTCACCACCTTGCCAGAGGTCATTTTCAGCAGTATCTTTCCATAACCTTCAATTTTGGCCGTTGCAGAATTTCCCATATATATTGTTTCGTCGGGCCCGGCGGGAGCATATGAAGCAAAGGCTTCTCTAACAGCACAAATGTGGCGAGTGGCGCCAGAGTCAATCCACCACTCTTTCGGATTTCCCACTAGGTTGCACTCAGACAACATAGCGCACAAGTCATCAACCTCCTCGTTTGTTTCAACCATATTAGCCTGACCCTTCTTCTTTTCCTTTTTCGGAGCACGACGATCTGTGACTTTGTGTCCGATTTTTCCACAATTGTGGCGTTTCCTTGAATTTCTTCTTGTTGGGATAGTTCCTTGGTCCCGATGCCTTTTTCCTCTTTTTCATATTAGTTGGGGCGGTTTCAACAATATGTGCTCCCCATGGTTGATCTCCCATTTGCCTTTTTCTCCTCGCCTTGTTATCTTCCTCGATTCTCAACCGGACGATGAGATCTTCCGGTGTCATCTCCTTTCGCTTGTGTTTCAAGTAATTTTTGAAGTCCTTCCATGAAGGAGGCAACTTCTCTATCCGCCGCAACTTGAAACGCCCCACTAATCACCAAACCTACAACAAATAACATGTAAGTAACGGCGCCCGAATACTTTTGACAAAGGTATTAATTAGATTTATACCTTCAGCGAGGAGATCATGGATGATAACCTGCAACTCTTGAACTTGAGTAACAACAGACTTGCCATCTATCATTTTGTAGTCCAAAAACTTGGCAGCGATAAACTTCTTTAAGCCAGCATCTTCTGTTTTATATTTCTTTTCCAACGCATCCCATAGTTCTTTTGATGTTCCCACATTACTATAGACGTTGTAAAGATCATCCTCCAGTCCGCTAAGAATATAATTCTTGCACAAAAAATCTGAGTGCTTCCATGCCTCAATTACAACAAAACGTTCATTCTCAGGTGTTGAATCCGGCGGAACCGGAACGTCCTCCTTAATAAACTTTTGAAGGCTTAGAGTAGTTAAATAGAAGAACATCTTTTGTTGCCATCGTTTGAAATCAATCCCGGTGAATTTTCCGGCTTCCTGCCGGAGCGGTCTTTGGTGCGGTACGTTGGAGGACGCGGCATTGCTCGTAGAACCAACCACGGGGCCGGTGTGGCGATACTGATGCGAGTAGCATTCAAATTTGGAGTTTGGTCTCCCATTTCTGAGTATGAAACAACAGAAAATTTTAATAAACGGTGAAGATTTTATTTCTTCAAACCGAATCAAATTTACACAACAGAATTTAAAAAAAAACAACCTTCAAACAGAATGACTGTATGTTTTATACTTGATGAAGTTTTTATATCTTCAAATCAAGTACCCACATGAGTAGAAAGTTCTGAAAACTTTAATCTCAAGCGGAGTAGAAAATCCGAAGATTTTAGTCTCCAAACAACATACAAGTTCGTTACATGCAAACCAAAAAAAGATACAAGTTTCTTTTATTTTACCGGACGATCAGCTTGTTTTATGTAAATAATTTTTTTTTCTTCTCCTGTAACGTTCTGTAATGTTTTAATCAACAACAAATGAACACAGAAATAACGTTTTAAATTCCTTAAGCTTGTTGCCCGTCCGTGTTGAATCGTAAAAACCGGAACCGAACTGGAAAAAACCGGTCGGGGAAAAAAAAAAACGAAAACGAAAGTATGTAAATTTGGAAAAATTGCGAAATGAAGAAAATCCGAGACCACGAATTCCCGTGTGTCCTTAAGGAATTTAACCCCCTCACTTGTGTACCCGAGGTTATGGATTATTTCCTCCCGGGATATAACGGATATACTTTGTCGTAGGAGTGGCGGTACCTCAAACGCCTACGACTTCGACAAATTCAAATTCGGGAACGAAATCACACTAAGACTCGATAGGTTTTATTTGCAGGAAAGAATGCAGACTTTGTAATGCAAGGAAAAATTTCAGTAGTCTAAAAAATGAGGCAATGCCTCAGTTAATATAGCCTCGAACATGCCTGTTCAGAAAGGCTTGGTGACTGTTCGGAAAGGCCATGCCTTTTCCGAAAAAATAAGAACGTTGGGAAGTTGGAAAATATTAATATTAATTAATTACTAATTAACTAATTAATATTTTCCCGCGGAAATATCAAAAAAATAATTTCAGAAAATGAAGATAGAATTTTAAATAAATTTGGTCCAAAAAGATTATCAATCAATCAGATCATTTGACCAAATCCAAATCCAAATCCAAAGCCGAGCGACGACGACGGCGCGAGGGGAGTCCCTCTTCTCAACCCTTTAAGAGCTAGAAGAAGTGCTTTCTAATATAAGCACATAACTTTCCCTTTCTACCACCAATGTGGTACAAAGCTCCTTTTCAAAGGAACTTTGCTTTAAACTTCATTTTCCTTCCATTGTCTTTTTCCTCCATTTCTCATTTGTTTTTGCACATTCGGAAAATTTGGACACAATTGTGATTTGTAAGAATAAGGCCATGTTTTGACTTTATGTGGTGTGTATGTTGTTATTTATGGAAAATATTGATACGAGAACACTGGAGAAGGCCTAAGGGCAAAATTGGAATTTTGGAAATTCGTTTCGGTAATTGCAAAATATGATTCATGAAGCAATTGGGCTAAAAAAAAAATAAAAAAAAATCAAGGCCCAATGGAGAGGGTGGCCGGCCATGGTGTTGGCCAAGCCCAAAAAAATTAGTCATGTGATTAGTCACATGACTAATTAATATAAAGGGGTGCTAAGGTTCAAGAAATTTCAAGAAACATAAAGCAAAAACAAGAACAAGAAAGAAAAGAAGCAATCGGCTAAGGAGGAGAAAGAAAAGAAAAGGAAAGAAAAAAATTCTTGGAGCTTCAATCTTGATTCAAAAATCTTGTTCTTCTTGAATTAGTAGCAAGCTCAAGACGCTCTCCGACGTGGTATAATTAGTTTGGCGAAAGAACCACGTTTGCGGCGGATTGAAATTTGGAGAAAAAGGTAAGATTTCTATGCTTTTGTGTTATGAAATGAATTTATATGTTATGAGGATTGGAATTAGAAAAGAATCATGGAGTTGTGATGCATGTGTGTGAAACCGTGTGTGTGTGTGTGGTGAATCATGGCCGTGAGCCATAGTGTAGTGGAAGGGAGATGAAATGGAATTTATTTAGTGCATTAGTTGTGTTGTTGTGGCATTTACGACGTAAGTGAATGTTTAACGAGTCGAGTTGGTGTTGAAATAGGTTGTAAGTCATTATGGGAAATTATGTGATTTTTATATGATTTTTATACAAGTATGGAAGTAAGGTTCTAAATGTGAATTATGGTTGTTGTTAAGGAGCTTGGAAGGAAAACAATGTAATTTTGTAGTTTTGTTGCATTTGTAGAAGTTTGGGATGAAGTATGGTTTGATGGAAATTTTGTATATTTTGTAGAATAATGAGAAATGTGTCCGAATCGTATTTGAATGGCCTTGAATTAGAGAATGAATATGAAAAGGGTGATATTAGTTTGAAAGTGTGAAGTTGGAGTCGAAGTTGTTGCATTATGTAGAAAGAGGGGCTATTTATGTTCTAATGTGTTTGGTATTGAATGTTGATGTTGTTATGGGTATGGTTGTTGATATTTTGAGCCGAGCTGCGTCTCGGGGGTGCTATACGTCTAGGGGAGGTGCTGCCGAAATTTTGGTAGACGAGTATTAAACCAAGATTGAAAGTTAAAGTCTCATGAATAGTAACTGGTAAATGTGACCATTTGCAGATTCTAGGCGAAACGGGATTGGAGATAAAGCGAGCATAAGACGTCCGTAAGGTATGTAAAGCCTTACCCTTCTTTCTTTTGGCATGTCTTAGGTATGATAGGTTGAATACGAACCCCCGGGGATGACTCTACTCTTAGGAATCCGCATCTAAAGTTGCTCCTTTTTCATTCAGTAGAATTGAATTATATATGCTCTAAGTAGTTGGAAAAGTGGCCTAAATATCTGTAACTTTCACAATTGGAACCGGATTGCCTTGAAACTTTCGTAGACGACTTCACAAGGCCTAATGTTCGTAATTTGTGTACGCCACTTCGGCTTGGCCCAAGGTGGGCCCACAATGTCCCTAACTTCCATAAACGGTCTCGAATTGCTTGGAAATGGTCGTAGATGTTTTATAATGAATGATGTCCATAACGATACTTGAAAAGCATTTAATTTCTCACCACTCTGCATGTGCATACGGTTGTTAACCTTTTTATGCTAACTCAGATTTACTTGAAACGTGTTTGCGGTTTACAAATGATTTTAAGGAAGTTGATTGTATTAAAGAAAATATAAAGTTAACCTTTCAAAACCACTCCGAAGGGGGTGCGAGATTTAATTATTTAAACTTTTCAAACCACTCCGAAGGGGGTGCGAGATTTTATTATTTAAACTTTTCAAAACCACTCCGAAGGGAGTGTGATATCTTATTATATAAGACTTTTCAAACCACTCCGAAGGGGGTGCGAGATTTTACTATTTCATTCCACAACGTTATTATTATTATTATTATTATTATTATTATTATTATTATTATTATTATTATTATTATTATTATTATTATTATTATTATTATTATTTATTAGGGCCGGGGTAGCCGTATGTCACGAGTGGCATGCCCGAAGGGGCTAGGAATATTATGTCGGGGCCAGCATGTCCGAAGGGGCCAGGATAGACGTATGTTGGACCGGCATGCCCGAAGGGGCCATCATTTTATTTCGGAACCGGCATGCCCGAAGGGGCCAGGATAGACGTATGTCGGGACCGGCACACCCGAAGGGGATTATTATCACTATTATCATTATTATCATTGTTGTTATCATTACCATTACTATTATTATTATTATTATTAGGCCGGAAGCGGCTGTCCGGCGGACTGTTGTGATACTATATTTAGACTGTGCATTTTAGAAGCGGTGTACTCGTACTTACATCGTGTATGCTTGAAGAACGTGCGTTCGCTCGCATTATTTATCGAAGGATCGTTCTAAGACCCCGTGTGTATATTTATGTTTCCTCGCCGAGGGCTACAGGTAATGAGCTTGATTGTGGTGTCCTCTCTTCTAAATTAAGCTATGGTTATTATTTGTTACCGCTTTACATACTCGGTACATACTTCGTGCGGACTTTCTTCTGGGGTCGCGTTTCATGCCACGCAGTACACCCGGATGAAGAGAAGACTTTCTTTGGAAGTTGTTCCGCGGGATTGGCGAGCTCCATTTCAGTTCGGAGTGTTGCCGAGTCAAGTATTTATGTCATGGTAATTGTATATTCTAGAGACTTTGCAGACAGTGTCCTGTGGATTGGGTGTCGAGGAACGCGAATCGGTTATAGATGTTAAAAGGGTGTGTACTTTCAGATACTGTCAGATGGTAAAAGTTAGGTGATTGACGGCAGGTTTTCATAAACTGTATAAAAACAGTGATCTCTATTTTGGAAAGTTTCATGTTTCTTAAAAATTTTCGAAATGACAGGTTTTAGTAACGCGAACGTTTAAGGGTTCGCTCGACTCTGAGGAGGGTCGGGTGCCCATCACACCCTAGTAAGGTCGGGGTGTGACAAAGTGGTATCGAGCGTGTCTGTCCTAGGGGTTGTCTGCAAAGTCGTGTCCAGTAGAGTCCTGTTTATGGTGTGAAGCGCGCCACATTTATAAACAGGAGGCTACGGGGCATCTAGGGGTTGTTGACCTTCTGTCATATCTAAGATCGTGCGATAGAGCCCAGTCATAGGACATGAAGTCCCTTGTACTAACCTTTTATTTCAGCTGAAGGACGACGTCGACAAAAGAAAGCGACCTATGACCTCAACAGTTACGAAGTACAGTGGTAAACAACGGTGCGGACGAGGCATGTTGGAGGAGATAAGAATATTGAAGTATTACTGAAATGTAAGTCGGGAGAATGGAAGTGAAGGTGAATATTAAGAATCAAAAAGGGCAAAACGGTAATATCGAAGAATGGCAAAGGAAAAAGCAGGAGTCGGAAGATGAATGCCCTCACAAGCGCCCCGAACAAATACAAGTATGTAGTCGGCAAGAGGACCTCCCTGACTTATCATCTTTCCCCACGCGATGGGTTCAACATTCGAGGACGAATGTTTTAAAGGGGGGGAGGATGTTATATCCCGTGTTTTTGCACATTCGGGAAATTTGGACACAATTGTGATTTGTAAGAATAAGGCCATGTTTTGACTTTATGTGGTGTGTATGTTGTTATTTATGGAAAATATTGATACGAGAACACTGGAGAAGGCCTAAGGGCAAAATTGGAATTTTGGAAATTCGTTTCGGTAATTGCAAAATATGATTCATGAAGCAATTGGGCTCAAAAAAAAAAAAAAAATCAAGGCCCAATGGAGAGGGTGGCCGGCCATGGTGTTGGCCAAGCCCAAAAAAATTAGTCATGTGATTAGTCACATGACTAATTAATATAAAGGGGTGCTAAGGTTCAAGAAATTTCAAGAAACATAAAGCAAAAACAAGAACAAGAAAGAAAAGAAGCAATCGGCTAAGGAGGAGAAAGAAAAGAAAAGGAAAGAAAAAAATTCTTGGAGCTTCAATCTTGATTCAAAAATCTTGTTCTTCTTGAATTAGTAGCAAGCTCAAGACGCTCTCCGACGTGGTATAATTAGTTTGGCGAAAGAACCACGTTTGCGGCGGATTGAAATTTGGAGAAAAAGGTAAGATTTCTATGCTTTTGTGTTATGAAATGAATTTATATGTTATGAGGATTGGAATTAGAAAAGAATCATGGAGTTGTGATGCATGTGTGTGAAACCGTGTGTGCGTGTGTGTGGTGAATCATGGCTGTGAGCCGTAGTGTAGTGGAAGGGAGATGAAATGGAATTTATTTAGTGCATTAGTTGTGTTGTTGTGGCATTTACGACGTAAGTGAATGTTTAACGAGTCGATTTGGTGTTGAAATAGGTTGTAAGTCATTATGGGAAATTATGTGATTTTTATATGATTTTTATACAAGTATGGAAGTAAGGTTCTAAATGTGAATTATGGTTGTTGTTAAGGAGCTTGGAAGGAAAACAGTGTAATTTTGTAGTTTTGTTGCATTTGTAGAAGTTTGGGATGAAGTATGGTTTGATGGAAATTTTGTATATTTTGTAGAATAATGAGAAATGTGTCCGAATCGTATTTGAATGGCCTTGAATTAGAGAATGAATATGAAAAGGGTGATATTAGTTTGAAAGTGTGAAGTTGGAGTCGAAGTTGTTGCATTATGTAGAAAGAGGGGCTATTTATGTTCTAATGTGTTTGGTATTGAATGTTGATGTTGTTATGGGTATGGTTGTTGATATTTTGAGCCGAGCTGCGTCTCGGGGGTGCTATACGTCTAGGGGAGGTCTTTGCCGAAATTTTGGTAGACGAGTATTAAACCAAGATTGAAAGTTAAAGTTTCATGAATAGTAACTGGTAAATGTGACCATTTGCAGATTCTAGGCGAAACGGGATTGGAGATAAAGCGAGCATAAGACGTCCGTAAGGTATGTAAAGCCTTACCCTTCTTTCTTTTGGCATGTCTTAGGTATGATAGGTTGAATACGAACCCCCGGGGATGACTCTACTCTTAGGAATCCGCATCTAAAGTTGCTCCTTTTTCATTCAGTAGAATTGAATTATATATGCTCTAAGTAGTTGGAAAAGTGGCCTAAATATCTGTAACTTTCACAATTGGAACCGGATTGCCTTGAAACTTTCGTAGACGACTTCACAAGGCCTAATGTTCGTAATTTGTGTACGCCACTTCGGCTTGGCCCAAGGTGGGCCCACAATGTCCCTAACTTCCATAAACGGTCTCGAATTGCTTGGAAATGGTCGTAGATGTTTTATAATGAATGATGTCCATAACGATACTTGAAAAGCATTTAATTTCTCACCACTCGCATGTGCATACGGTTGTTAACCTTTTTATGCTAACTCAGATTTACTTGAAACGTGTTTGCGGTTTACAAATGATTTTAAGGAAGTTGATTGTATTAAAGAAAATATAAAGTTAACCTTTCAAAACCACTCCGAAGGGGGTGCGATATTTAATTATTTAAACTTTTCAAACCACTCCGAAGGGGGTGCGAGATTTTATTATTTAAACTTTTCAAAACCACTCCGAAGGGAGTGTGATATCTTATTATATAAGACTTTTCAAACCACTCCGAAGGGGGTGCGAGATTTTACTATTTCATTCCACAACGTTATTATTATTATTATTATTATTATTATTATTATTTATTATTATGCCCGAAGGGGCTAGGATTAGTATTATGTCACGAGTGGCATGCCCGAAGGGGCCAGGGTAGCCGTATGTCACGAGTGGCATGCCCGAAGGGGCTAGGAATATTATGTCGGGGCCGCATGTCCGAAGGGGCCGGGATAGACGTATGTTGGACCGGCATGCCCGAAGGGGCCATCATTTTATTTCGGAACCGCATGCCCGAAGGGGCCAGGATAGACGTATGTCGGGACCGGCACACCCGAAGGGGATTATTATCACTATTATCATTATTATCATTGTTGTTATCATTACCATTACTATTATTATTATTATTATTAGGCCGGAAGCGGCTGTCCGAAGGGACTGTTGTGATACTATATTTAGACTGTGCATTTTAGAACTGGTGTACTCTGTACTTACATCGTGTATGCTTGAAGAACGTGCGTTCGCTCGCATTATTTACTGAAGGATCGTTCTAAGACCCCGTGTGTATATTTATGTTTCCTCCAGCGAGGGCTGCAGGTAATGAGCTTGATTGTGGTGTCCTCTCTTCTAAATTAAGCTATGGTTATTATTTGTTACCGCTTTACATACTCAGTACATACTTCGTACTGACCCCCTTTCTTCGGGGGCTGCGTTTCATGCCACGCAGGTACACCCAGATGAAGAGAAGACTTTGCTGGAAGTTGTTCCCGCGGGATTGGCGAGCTCCATTTCAGTTCGGAGTGTTGCCGAGTCAAGTATTTATGTCATGGTAATTGTATATTCTAGAGACTTTGCAGACAGTGTCCTGTGGATTGGGTGTCGAGGAACGCGAATCGGTTATAGATGTTAAAAGGGTGTGTACTTTCGAATCTTTTGTCGGATGGTAAAAGTTAGGTGATTGACGGCGAGGTGTTTTCATAAATCGTATAAAAACGTTGATCTCTATTTTGAAAAGTTTCATGTTTCTTAAAAATTTTCGAAATGACGGTTTTAGTAACGCGAACGTTTAAGGGTTCGCTCGACTCGCGAGGGTCGGTGCCCATCACACCCTAGTAAGGTCGGGGTGTGACAATATTAAGGGTGAATTACCTGTATATACATATTAAGGAGAAATATTTACGAAATGTGACGATAGTTTTCTATTTACAAAACATAACATACAAACCCTATAACAAACATACTTTTTAAAAAAAAAAAAAAAAAAAATTTACAATCTTTTTATTTTAAATTTTTTATTTTTTTATTCTTTTAATTTTTTTTAATTTTTTCGTTTATTATTTTTCGCTCAAAAATTTATGTATGAAATGTGTATATCTCGCTCAAGGCTTAAAAAATTCGCTCAAAATTTAGTGTATGAAAATGGTATGAAATGTGTATATCTCGTTCAAGGCTTAAAAAATCACCTAAAAATTGTATGTATGAAAACTGTATGAAATTTGTATCTCGCTCAAGGCTTAGAATTTCGCTCACATTTTCGTGTATACAGTTCATCTTAGATTTCTCTAAAATTAATACAACTACAACAACATTGTATACAACTTTTGATACAACATTCAAGACTTAATTAAAATAATCGCTTAAATTTTTGTGTATGAAATGTGTATATCTTGCTCAAGGTTTAAAAAATTAGCTCAAATTTTGTGTATGAAAAACGTATAAAATGTGTATATCTCGATCAAGGCTTAAACATTACGCTCAAAATTTTATGTATGAGAATGAAATGAAATGTGTATATCTCTCTTAAGACTTAGAATTTCATTCACATTTTGTGTATGAAAAACTATATTAAAAATTTCGCTTACACATACACATTTCATACAACTTTCATACACAAAAATTTGAGGTAATTTTTGAAGCCTTTGAACAAAAAAAATATAAATTGTTTTTTTTTAAGTTTAAAATATTTTTTTTAAAAAAATTAGTTTCTGAAAATAAAATAAAAAAAGGAAAAATATATGAAAATCCGTCATGTTTCATAAAATATCGTTATGTTTTGTAAATAAGGAAAACTATCGTCACGTTTCGTAAATAGTTCTCCCATGTATATATACGTAGTTTTCCCTTATATTAAAAGCATGAACTCCCTAACTTAAAAGTTAAATTACTAAAATATCCTTAAAAACCTAATTATCCTACTTATAAATTAAAAGAAAAAAAACGTGGCTCAGCAAAAGTCCCAAACACCGTTTCCTACGAAGGGATGCATTCAGCAATACAACTTCCCTTTCTTCTTGACACAAACGGACGTGCTTCTTCACAAAAGTCCTATATAACTTGAAGTGGTAAATCTAAATACTCAATTTATATTGTTGAATTGAATGAACTTCACTTTGTAATGAGCTCTGTGTGATTGTTTGCTTTTGTGGGATATCTAATAGGTAACTTTTTTAATCCTCTTTTGTTTGGAAAAAAAATCGAATTAACTTTCCGAAGACAATTTCTCCATTCTGATACTTTTGTTTTCACTTTTGTTGTCGATTCTTAAAATTACAAAAAAATTATAGTGTTCAGTTCTCACTGCCTTAATTTCTTATCGTTGTTGTACACGTGCAAGTGGTGCTCCTTCATGTTCATGTTTTTTTAATATATATTCCGATGATAATTTATGGATGGAGCTTCTCTCCATTTTTCCCAAGTTTCTACTTAGATGAGAGACACGTGTCATAGTTAAGAATTAAAGGTTAGGATTTAATTGTCCAAAACAAAATCTTAATCATGGTTAGAATAATAATTATTTCCTTTATTTACTCTAAAAAAATTTGGCAATCACACAATTCTAACTAAAATATTATCTCATTCATAAATATATATTTAATTTTTTTCTCACTTTTCCTTCTTTATTACGAGTTCCTTTTTTTCTTAATGACACATATGATGAATAGCTACATTTGGTCAAATTGTGTAATAACTCATCTATAATTACATTTTTCCCGTAGGATGTTTAAGACATGGCAGCACTGACAATTCTTATTCTATTCATTTTTATTGCTAAAAATTCTCTGTAACTATGAGTTATATCAAAAATAAAGAAAATTAACATCATACAAATTCTTTTAAATGTTGATTTAATTTGGTCTTACTGTTCTTACTTCCCACTGAACTAATGATGCCTATTTCTCTTATATTTGATAGGAATGTAAAGATGAATTAGGGAAAAGAATATAGAAATTGTAGTTTAGTACCTGTACAAAAATAAAAATAAAACCTGTTAAAAAAAAAAAAAAAAAAAAAGGAACTCGTAATAAAGAAGGAAAAATGAGAAAAAATTAAATATATTTATGAATCAGAGAAATACTTTAGCTAGAATTGTGGGATTAACAAATTTTTTAGAGTAATAAAGGAAATAATTATTCTAACCATGATTAAGATTTTGCTTTGGATAATTAAATCCTAACCTTTAGTTCTTAACTATGACATGTGTCTCTCGTCTAAGTAGAAATTTGAGGAAAATGGAGATAGTGGAAATGGAGAGGAGCCCCATCCATAATTTATCACTTTTGCCTTCATTTTATGTGTATTTAAAAATAAAAAAAAATAAAAAAAAAGTGAGTAAACGAAGCTTTATTATATGTTATATACTTGTAGTATTACAATTAGCGATTTCAAGATTTTTACCCTAAAAAATAGGTTAGAATTTTCATTATTGCATCGCGAATAACCTATATGGTTCAAAGACTTCTATTTCTGTCAAAGATGATACCTTTTTTTTTTTTTTTTTTTTTTTGGGCTTCCAGTGGACCTTGGGTCAACCATAACCTTAGACATTTTCGTATTACAATCCTCTTATTATGTTGAAGAGTTTTTTTTATTGTTACTCCACCTTGTGGACTTTAATTTCTATAACTTTTCTGGTGTCTTTGATTTTCTGCTCCGGTGGTCATCATGGACTTAGGACAGACACTGCTACTAGCGGCGTCTTTATTTTCAGTTTTTATCTTCAAAAGTTTAAGGTGTCAAAATATATACTATAATAACCAAACACTGTATATTACAAGCCATCACCACTTATTTTGGTATTTTAAATGGCCATATGGCATATGTGCCGTAAGAAATTAAAATAAGTTAAATTTTCCCAAGTTGGACAATAAAAAGATTTGGTTTGTATTCTTATAATAGGTTAGTTTGATTACTTGGTCACATAATTAGTGATACTTCTACTCTTTTTATTTCAGGACTTTCCTCAGTATACTAACTATAATAACAAGGTACTACCATGGAAAGATGTGAATTTTTGTAGTAGTGTTACATGATTTGTCTATTCCGAACAAGAAGAGTAATAGTTATTAAGATTAGTACCTTGATTAACTTTTTTATTTACATCGAACAATTTCCAGCTTCTTATTATGGAGCAACAGTAAAGTTGTCTCTGTTGACCTATAGGCCACAAGTTCGAGCCATGGAAGCGGGCATTAATGCTTGTGTTAGGTTAGGCTATCTACATCACATCCTTTAGTGCGACCTTCCAGGACCTGTAGCTAACGCTAACGTTTTATCATCGGGCCCTTTAATATCCTATTTTATATTATAGAACTATTAATATAAAAAGTTGATATCCAAATTTATGAAAGCTGTGAATAATTTATCTAAACAGATAATAACATGAAAGTGACTTATACCTATGATATGAATTGCATTGACATTTGAGACGGCTAGACGAAAAACACAAAATTAATATAATGGCAATAATACTAAGATTGGTTATGTGCCTTTATCAAGGTACTAATCTTAATAACTATTACTCTAAATCCTTTTCAACATGATTAATTTAATATTAATTGATCACGCCATTTCATCGGTACAGGATAAGAAAAATTGTAGCAATATCTGAAAGATGGAAAAAGATGTTGCATCTAATGCATGTAACTTGATCTTGAAAAATCATGATAAACACGTACAAATTATTAGGTAAAGAGAAAAAAAAAAAATTTTGTTATCGATAATATAATACTCCACGCTTACTAAAATTGTGACCATAATTAATTTGAGACGAAACTAAAAAAGTCAGTAACAATAGGTGTACTTGATAAAGTTGTAAATTAATTATCTCTACTACAATTTATTACTAGATGTACGTACATTATGAAACTGACAGTTATCTACTAGCCATCCTAAGGAAGACGTATATATGTTGATCGAATTTCTGTACCCTTCCTACAAATACTAATTTCATTTTACCATAACTTCGTGATATGTATGCAATGGTAAAAAACAGATGCTACAATTTTTTTAAAACAAGGCAGAAACTTTAGGACATGAACCATTTGTACTCATAGTTGACATTACTCATATTCACACTTGTATAAACTTACACACACACACACCCATCAACACATAATGGTAAACCTAAAAATAAATTTAACCGGATGAGAAAAAGTGATACTAACTCACTTGATTGTGTACGACAGCAAAATATAATAGTTATTGAAATAGAAACTCATATACTATCTCTTTCCCCAGACTTGGGAAAGACTTAAGACTTTGGTGTTCGAATTCATAGGTTCAAACGATACCCAATAATCTTGTCCTCATTATTACCTTAAAATGATTCATATTGATCATTCATATAAATTTGTATTTTATTCATTCATGTATAATTATTTACTCAAAATTAAAATTTTATAATATTAATGTTAGGAAATATTCTGCAATCATTTAGCAGATTCATAGGATATTTAGTATTTACTATGATTGATTGTATTACCATATATGTAGCCTTGTATTTATTACATTTCCATTCTGTGTATTGTAATTGTACTATAAATAAAAGATACCCACTTTGTTGGTTCATTACACCAAAATATATTCAAGATGGTATCAAGACCCAAAACAGATCCTTTTCTCTTCTTTCTTTATGATGGCATCTTCTTCACCCACTTCTCCAAAAAACACCACACCCGCCACTCCTTTCTCTACGGAAAACACCACACCCGTCACTTTGGTGCTCCCCCTCCAGCCACCCTCAATTTCTAATATCCAAAAATTTGTACCTCTTGAACTTACTTACTTGAACTATCTCACTTGGAAAAAGGTTTTCAAACCTTTCTTGCGTAGCCAAAATCTTTTGAACGTTGTGGAAGGTTCTGTCCCCTGCCCCGATCTCACTCATCCACAATACACATTATGGATTCAATGTGACACAACTGCTCATAGTTGGATCAATGTGACGTTGTCGCCATCTGTCCTTGACACGCTTCTAAATTACAATTGTGAGACTTCTCATCAAGCTTGGAGCATGCTAGAGAAACTTTTTCTTGACCATGTTTCTTCCTCTATGATCCATCTTAAAAATAAATTTCAAAATTTCAAGAAAGGATCTCTTTCAATGGAAGAATATTTACAACAGTTGCATTCTCTATCAAGTGCACTATCTGCCATCGGCAAACCAATATCAGACGAGGACCTTGTTGCTCAAACTTTGCAAGGCTTACCCCCTTCATACAGAACATTTGTTTCTGGACTAAATGCAAATAGGCCATTTCCCTCATATTTTGCCCTACATCCTCGTCTTCTTGCTGAAGAGGAACACATCAAAGCCATTTCATTTGATGATTCTCAGCAATCAGTGGCGCTCTTTACTGCAGCCAAAAATACTAACGATAATCAACAAAATCAAGGTCGTGGCTCCAATCAAAATCGTGGTCGTGGGAGATTTCATAATAAGAATCATCGTCGCGGATCTGGCGTAACAATTATCATACAAATTTTAATAATTCTACTCGTGTTGCTCCAAGCATACTTTGCCCTCCACCGAATCCAAATGCGACTAAATCGATGACATAATGTCAGATTTGTTTTCACTACAATCATACAACTTTGGAATGTCGCAATCGTTTTAATCATTCTTTTGTTCCACAAAATTTTCCCAGAGGTTTGGCAGCAATGAGCCTCGAAGAAGTACCTTCAACAATCTGGTATCCTGATACATGGGCTTCTTCACACATGACTGGAAATCCGAATGTTCTTTCTGATCCCATTCCATATCAAGGTAATGCGCAAGTGATGGTTGGTAACGGTAATCTACTTCCTATCTCTCATGTTGGTCATTCTTTTCTTCCTACTTCTAAGCAGCCTTTGCTTCTTAAAAATATTCTTCTTGTTCCTCAACTCAAGAAAAATTTATTATCTATTCATCGCCTTTGTGTCGACAATAATTGTTATGCTAAATTCACTGACTCTTCTTTTTCCGTTAAGGATCCGAGGACCAACCACACATTGCTCCAATGTAGGAACTCACGATCTCTCTATCCGTTTTCATCTTCTTCAAGCTTCATTCCGTCAACAAGTCCCACTGCTTTCTTTGGATCCGCTTCGCAATGTTCATTGTGGCACAAGTTCCTTGGGCATCCTGGAAAACTTGTGCTTGATGTATTATCGCGAAATAAAGTTATTTCTAGTTCTTCATGTTTTAATCCTTCTACGTGTAATGTTTGTCATTTGGGCAAATAATCTAGGCTCCCATTTTCAAGTTCTACAAGTACAACCAATAAAGCATTCTTTCTAGTTCACTCTGATGTTTGGATTTCCCCTACTGTGTCCAACTCTGGTTATCGTTATTATGTGCTTTTTGTGGATGATTATACCAAATTCTCTTGGACCTATCTCATGCGGCAAAACTCTGAAACTTATAGCAAATTTCTTGAATTTTATAATATGATATCTAATGTCTTTGATTCATCAATTTCATATTTCCAATCTTATGGGGGTAAAGAATACGATAATACTCAATTTAAATCCTTTTTCCGTGATAAGGGTATTATTCACCAATTTTCTTGCCCGTATACTCCCCAACAAAATGGTCATGCCGAGCGCAAACACCGCCACCTCAATGATGTCATTCGTTGCCTACTTTTTCAATCTAATGTCCCTGCGTCGTTTTGGCCTGACGCTCTACTTTATGCTACTTATATTATTAATAGGCTACCACGTCAAAATTTGAAGTTCTCCTCACCATTTAAATGTTTATTCCAAAAAGAACAAGATTTATCTCTTGTAAAAAAATTTGGGTGTCTTTGTTATCCACATACTGCCTATGGTCATGTCTAGAAACTCAATCCTCGTTCTACTCCTTGCTTATTTTTGGGGATTTCACTAGATCACAAGGGATATAGATGCCTTGATCCCTCAACTAATAAAGTTCTAATTTCTAGGCATGTAAAATTTGTAGAAGATATGTTTCCTTATCCCGCTATGTTTCCTAAATCTAGTTCTACTACATTTCCTGCCAACTTTGATTTTTTCCACAACTCAACTTCTCCTACATCATCTCCTAATATTTCTCCTTCACCTACCCATGTATTTCTCCCCTCAAATTATGGGATTCGTACGCCACCTTCCAATATAAAGTCCCTTCCCAACTCAAATTCGACTTTTCCTTTAATATCAACCAATTCTCATGCCAACAGACTTCCTGATTTACATAACTCTCCTAATTCTTCTCCATCTAATAACTCTCCTAATTCTTCTCCACCTAATAATTCTCCTAATTCTTCTGCATCTAATAATACTTAATTCTCCGAATAGTTCTATCGCTAATAATTGTCCAAATTCTTCTACAACTAATAATTCTCATAATTCATCTCCCTCAAGTAATTCTCTAAACTCATTTCCCTCTAGTAATTCTGCTCACTCGTCCCAATCAACCTCTTTTTCTCGAGTGGTTGCTGCTCAACACTCTAAAATTCATGGGATGACAACTCGCTCTATGACGGGTCCTTTGAAGCCAAAAGTCTTACCTTCCTTACTAGTAGTGTCCTCCCCTATTCCATGTGAGCCTTCTTGTTACTCTGAAGCTGTAAAAGATCCATCTTGGAGAGATGCCATGAGCGCCAAATATAACGCTCTCATTTTGAATAAGACTTGGACATTAGTTCCTCTTTCTCCTCATCACAATTTGATTGGTAATAAATGGGTATTCAAGATTAAAAGAAAAGTTGAGGGACAGATTGAGCTCTACAAGGCTCGTTTAGTTGCCCAAGGTTTCTCCCAACAACCTGGAATTGATTATGGTCAAACTTTTTCTCTAGTTGTCAAACCTTTTACTGTACGCTTGGTCCTTTCTCTTGCACTCTCTCAGAATTGGACCATGCGACAACTAGACATATCTAATTCCTTCTTGCATGGAAATTTGGCATAAACAATTTATATGCGCCAACCTCGAGGTTTCATCCATCCAGATTATCCAAATTATGTTTGCAAGCTTAATAAGGCATTATATGGGTTAAAGCAATCTCCTTGTGCTTGGTTTGAGGGCCTTACCACATTTCTTTCTGATTTGGGTTTCAACCAAAGTCGTTCAGATCATAGCATGTTTCTATACTCATATGCAGGTACTCATATTAGTATTCTCTTATATGTTGATGACATTGCTATCTTTGGTTCTTCTCCTCATCTTATTCAGAAGATAATTGATGCTATGAAATCTGAGTTCTCCCTGAAGGATTTGGGTCCATTGAGATTTTTCTTAGGGGTTGAAGTCACTCCTAATTCTGATGGAATAATGCTGCTCCAAAGAAAGTATATTTCAGATTTGTTAGTTCGGCATAATTTGTCTGAATCAAAGCCAGTGAGTACTCCCTTACATAGTAAGCAAAATTGGCACACTCCTGATTCTCCCCTTTTGAAGGATTCGACTGATATCGAAAAATGGTTGGAGGATTACAATATTTGGCTTTCACACGACCCGATATCCAGTGTGCTGTGAACTTAGTGTCACAGTTTCTCCATCAACTTCGCCATGCTCATCTGCATAACGTCAAGAGAATTTTTCGCTACCTTCGAGGTACTGTTGATTTTGGTCTACAACTCTAATGCGATTCATCACCTAATCTTCTTGTTTATTCTGATGCCGATTGGGCGGGATGTCAATCTAGTCGACGTTCAACCTCTGGTTATTGTGTGTTCTTTGAAAGAATCTTATTTCTTGGTCAGCTAAAAGCGGCCAAGTAGCACGTTCAAGTATCGGCCGAATATCGTGCTCGGCTCTCTTGCGTCAAACTCGAAGTCACATGGATTCAACAACTATTGTGTGATTTATACATTTTCTTGAAAGAGCTCTGCTCGAGCTATCGTGATAACATTGGCGCATTATATCTTGCTCAAAATCCAGTGTTGCATTCTCGAACGAAGCATGTATCTATAGACTATCATTTTGTTCGTGAGAAATTTGCCTCAGGAAATCTTCTAGTTCATCATGTCTCATCTTCCCAGCAACTTGCAGATATATTTACTAAGTCATTACCTTCTACCAGATTCACCGATTTGGTTAGCAATCTGAACGTTCGAACCTTCCGCTCAGATTGAGGGAGGGTGTTAGGAAATATACAGCAATCATTTAGCAAATTCATAGGATATTTAGTATTTACTATGATTGATTGTATTACCATATATGTAGCCTTGTATTTATTACATTTCCATTTTGTGTATTGTAATTGTACTATAAATTCAAGATACCCACTTTGTTGGGTCATTACACCAAAATATATTCAAGTATTAATATTATTTTATAAAATAGTATATTATATGACTTGGCATACACGTGCAACGCACGTGCCGAGAAACTAGTATATTGAAAAGAGACAAGTAAAGAAAAATATGCTTATCCAACTACCTATTTGTTTGAAGGAGAATGAGTTGTAAGAAGGGGCACAATGTAGAAATGGGGAGTGGTGTTGGTTGTCCTGTTGAACATGAAATTAAGAAGATGTGGGATATACAGAGTCCTCCGAACACAACCTAAGTCTTAAATTCTTGTTGCCCGAAAAACGTAAGGTGCACCTCAAAATTGAAAAAAAGAATGGGAATTTGTGTTGACTGTTGATAGAGGAGGTTGAGACTGGTGAAGAAAAAAGCTCAGGGTTGGACTTATGACAGTCTGCGTTCAGTGGCGAATTCAGGATTTTGACTCAGGGGGTTCGGAAAAAACAACAAAAGTTAAATATAAAAAATAATGTTGTTACTGGGAATCGAACCTAGGATGCTAGATTCAATTTGAACACCCTGAACCACTTGAGCTAACCTTTTGCATTTGTTCAGGGTGTTCAGAAGTTAATATATGTACATAAACACAAAAAATCTACCCTATACATACACTGTAATTTTTCGCCGAGTGAACACCCTCGGCAGCCTCTAAATCCGCCCCTGTCTGCGTTCAGAGGGCTATCGTCAAAATGTTCCGATATTGTTGATTTTAGAGAATTTTGATGATTAATACTCAATGAATGGATCTAATAAAAATTGAATTAGTGTTGAATCTTAAATATGTTCATTTTATAAAGCTAAGTAGGTTGTATGAATTTTGGTTGAAGGTGACACGAATAAGTACTTAGGTAGGTTTTCTAATCTTAGTAGGCAAAGATTTTCATGCATAGGTATAATAGGAGAAATTCGATGCATTAATGAAGTAGTTTTAAATTGTCGATTGCACAAGGAAAGGTTGTATTTCCGTATTCACAAGGTTTTGAGTTGGAGGAGCAATCAAATTATGGAAAGTCGTGTGCCTACTATCGAAAGTTCTTAGGGCGGCATAGTTTCTTTTATTTCAAGTTTTAGTTAATTTGATTTCTTATTTGCTTTTGAATTACATGTGCTACTAACACTCTTGCTCTTGCACATATAAATTGTGTAAATGGAGTAGTCATTTTGGCGAACTGATATATTTTTTTTTTTTTGCCGTTCTAGAGAAAACAAGAAAAGTCATTTACTACACTTTTTCAAACCTATGCTTATTATGCTAATTAGTGGAGTGCCAATTAAGTAAAACATTTAAGGAAATTTAAATGATATTTTAGATTAATACTTCTGTGAGCAAGTCTATTAAATGTTATGCTTTAAGCGGGTGAATTTTCTTAAAAGAATTGAAAATAGTAAGAAACTAATTAGAGAGACATGGGAGAAGCAAGCAGACGAATAAAAAACAAGCAAAGAACTATTTATCTTACTTTGATTACTTCACTCTTTCCGCAATCATTCCCTGTTGATGGCTTTAGACGACCTTTGGCAAATTAAAATAATGTATCCAATGGGAAGGAAAAGATATAGTATCTCTTTACACCTTATCTTTTTTATATTTAAAGAATATACATATTTTTAAAACCAGAATGGAGTCTTTATGATCCAAAAGAAACGGACAATATGATCGAGATTTGATGATTAAGCCGTTTTGATGTATTGACAAAAACATAAGTTCGGAAGTAGTAATCTAAAGGAATGTTGTTATCAGACACCAAGATATATATGTTAAATGATGACATAGTGGGATGCATACACACCTATCAGATAAAATTTAATATTGTTCCTTTTTTTTTGTTTCGTTGATAAAATTATTCTGCACCTCTGAAACTTGAGAAAATAACTAATCAAGATAATGGTAAAAAACACACCTAAAGTATAACTTCTTTCTGCATGTTTTTTATCTAAACTGTCATGTGTTTAGGTCTCCTGCCTGAACTATCACCAACTATATATTTATCAAAACACATCTCGAAATTTGAAAAGATGTGTTGTGAGTAGGCCCTAGTTGTGGGATATACAAAGTCGACAATCTAAGGTGTAAAACATATATGATGTGAACCCCATGTATTGAGCTTCATGAAGCTCTAGTCCCAACTGTACTTTTCTATATAATGGTTGATGTACTGAAAATATGAAGTGGTGGCCATATTTCTTTTATTCACTTGCAATTTTCAAGGGAAACTAATCCTCATATAGCGTTCAAATTAATAAACACATAAAATTGAAGAGAAAAAAAGATTACCCCTCAAACTCATTTATGTACGGTTTTAATTCATTTAAATTAGTTTGTAACTACCTTGGTTCCTTAGTGAATTTTTGGTTTTTTGCTCCAAGACCAATTATCAATTGATTGGAAATGCTAGAATTGAAAATCGGGAAAGCAGGTCTTACATTAATATTCTCCTTTTTTGTTTGTTACTAACAATATACTATGTAACAAAAATATTTTTAACATATAACTGATGTACCAATTAATAGATCAAACAAATGAAAATTCATCATGTACAGCTTCTGAGATGCGGATTTGTTTGTTTATTTATTTATTACTTATTTATTTTGTTTCTTGCGAAGAGACATATTTTCCTTATTACATAAGTGTGAGACGTGGAACGATCGTGATTTAAAATCTGTCGTTCAACAGTATAAATTTCTATGATATTTTAATCACACTTAAATATGATCGAATATGTATTTGAGTGGGAACTAATGTTATGAAACCTTCCCAGATATTCTATTTATGATTGCGAACCAAAAATAGTGTAATTTAAATGAAAGACACTGACAACATATATTTTTTGTTTTGACAATGGGGATAGTGATATTATATTCATGAGTTATTACAAATTGGAATTTCAATCGCCAATAAATTAAAGTTCCTACATAATACTTATCGAAAGTAGATAAAGCATAAGGAGGAAGGTGCAAATAATGTAGTGGATGCCATATATTGACAACATATATATACAATATAAAATTAACCTATCAAAGCAAAGACAAAAACAAAAAAAGGCCTCATACATAGACGGCTCTAACTTGTTCAAAATTTTAATTTAAACACATTAAATTAAGGGAAAACTACGTATATATACATGTTAAGGAGAAATATTTACGAAACGTAACGACAGTTTTCCTTATTTACAAAACATAACGATATATTACGAAACATGACGGATTTTCATATATTTTTTGTTTTTTTATTTTTTTTCCAGAAAATATATATTTTTTTAAAAAAATAATTTTTATATATATTTTTTAAAATTTTTTAATTTTTTTTTTGCTCAAAGGCTTAAAAAATTACCTCAAATTTCTGTGTATGAAATATGTATGTGTGAGCGAAATTTTTAATATAATTTTCATATACAAAATTTTGAGCGAAAACTTTAAGCCTTGAATATTGTATGAAAATTGTTACAATGTTATTGTAGTTGTATTAATTTTCCGTAAACCTAATATGAACTTTATATACAAAAAATGTGAATGAAATTCTAAGTCTTGAGGAGATATACACATTTCATACTATTCTCATGCATAAAATTTTGAGCGTAATGTTTAAGCCTTGATCAAGGTATACACATTTCATACGTTCTTCATACATAAAATTTGAGCGAACTTTTTAAGCCTTGAGCAAGATATACACATTTCATACACAAAAATTTGAGCGATTATTTTAAGTCTTGAATATTGTATCAAAGTTGTATACAATGTTATTGTAGTTGTATTAATTTTACATAACATGAACTTTATACACGAAAATGTGAATAAATTTTAAGACATGAGCAAGATACAAATTTCATATTGTTTTCATACACACAATTTTGAGCGAATTTTTTAATCCTTGAACGAGATATACATATTTCATACATTTTTCATACCGTTTTCATACACTAAATTTTGAGCAAACTTTTTAAGTCTTGAGCGAGATATACACATTTCATATGACTTTCATACATAAGTTTTTGAGCAAAAAAAATATTAATTTAAAAAAAAAAATTAAAAAAATGATTTTTTAAAAAAATAAAAAATAATTTTTAAAAATATATTTTTAAAAAAAATAATTTAAAAAATATAAAGCACATTTTGTATAGGATTTGTAATGTTATGTTTTGTAAATATAAAACTATCGTCACGTTTCGTAAATATTTCTCCTTAAGATGTATATATATGTCAAAGACCCTTAAATTAAACTTATGATTTATTGAACACCTAATTTATGCTTAAACTGTGGCTATTAAACACGACACACTTACATGGCATAAGCATACTTTCAGTGATTGAGCCTCACTTTTGCGCATCATCATAATCTTTCTCCTTCTAGATTGAGCCCCATTTTGTCAGCCACTTTCCGAAAAATTATCTCAATAAATACTGACAGGGATTATGATAAACAACACACATGAAGCATCATATTTTTGGGAGTTTTCTGTTTGTAAATCCTATCTGAACTATCATCAATTATTTATCAAAATACACCTCGACTAGTATCTAATGGTGCGTAGTGTACACTTTTTTTTTTATTTAAAAATGGTGACAAATAGCACTCCACGCGGATAATTAAAGGAATTAATTGAAAATTTTTTAAAAAAATGAAATTAAGCGATAATGGTTAAAAAACACACCTGAAATATAACTTTTGCGAGTTTCATACTTGAACTCTCAGGTATTGCGTTTCTTACCTGAACTATCACTAACTATTTACCAAAATACACCTCGTAATCAATGAGACAACTACCATGTGGACGAAATGTTACAGACAAATTAAGCTGTCATGTGCCTTTTGGCAATGTATTCAAACAGTTGGTCAGCTTTGACGTATGTCTTGATAAATAGTTGGTGAGAGTTCAGGTAGGAAACACAAACATCTCATAGTTCAAGTAGAAAACTCGCAAAAAAGTGATACTTCGGGTGTCCTTAAGACCATTATCTCATACTTATAATATCATATATTGTGATTTCACTATGAAGTTTCGCAAATATATAATCTGTGAGTAATCTATTGAAATACTGTCGCGACTCAAATTCAAATACATTACTAGATACAAGCGAACCAAACCCATGTCATGAGAATCCCATTTGTATGTTCTTAATAGTGAAAGTTGAACCAAGCTTCGTAGCTAGCGGTGAAATCTAGACGTGACATCATTCAATTTGACTAATATTCGAGCTAAATTGAATTAGACTAATTTAATATTTTAAAATTAAAATTTAGTTTTTTTTTTTGGCTGAGAAAATTTAGATAGTAAAAAAATATATAAAAAGTATTATAAGTTTTTAATTCTTTTCGTACATCTTAAAAAACACTTAAAATTCATGCAAAAAGTAACAACATTACTTTGGAAGGTATGCCTTATGAACTAGAGGAGCTCAGGCACGAAAAAAGGAAAGTTAGTAATTTATATAAAACCTTAATGCTTATGCAGCCCCCAAAACTTATTCCTTTTTCCATTTTGGCACCTCAACTAAATGTTATTCCTATTGAACCCCTGAACTCGTTCTCAAGTGTGTCGATCAAACCCTCTAAATCTAATTTTTATTAAAAGCAAAAATTAAATTGTAGTAATGAAGATGAAATAATATTTTAGACGTGTGGTAAGCTATCCTTTAGGTCATGGATGTGTCGATTTCTGCTGGTTCTGCTTTTCCACTGCCAACTTAATTAAAAGCTTACTTTTTCCCCCCTCTCAATTGCTGCTAATCTTAGCTAAAAGATTGCATAATTAATTTAGAATATATAATAGCATGTTGCTACATTAAAGATCACTACCCAAAACGCGCGTTTTAGCCACGCTGGAAACCGTGGCTAACACTACTTCCCCACGGTACCTTAGCCACAATTGCCAGCGTGCCCATCAAGGGTGTCGCCAGAACATTAGCCACGGTTTTAGCATCCGTGGTAACATTCTTTTAGCCACGGTTTACTGCAAAAATAGCCACGGTCCTTCCACGGGTAAATATGACAACAGAAATTAGCTCATACAAATTAGCCACGGTTCAACCATGGCAAAAATATACATTTCTTTTAAAAAAAATACAATTATTTCCCTACAGTTTTCTGCCATCAATACATAACTGATAAGCATTCACTGATACACTGATCATAATACACAAATAATTGCTATAATGATCAAAGTTCCAATGTTTAAGGCATTAAAAAAATCAAAAGAGTCTCTAGCTAGCCATGTCACCAGTTCCAGAGTAGGGATGCTGTGTGTTTCGAAAGCAGGCGAATTTCTGCTTGAACTCTTGTAGATGGTTATTTGAAAGCAGCTTCTTCCGCCACAAAGATCATATATTTACATATGAAATGTCACTTATAAATTACAAATACTCAAGTAACAAGTCAGTTTGGCAAGAAAAAATGTGCCAGTAACAAAATATACAAATATAAAAGATTCTAACTTACAGCAGCCTAAGAAGATTATTCAACATCATAAGGGAGAAGACAATTACACAAAGCCTTAAATACAATTTCTTACCTTCACTTATTCAAGACATAGACATTGTATCCTTATATACACAATATCCTTATATACACAATGATCATAAAGTAAGCATCATTTACAAATTCTGAGCCAGTAACACTAACAGAGTATAAACTACTTCCCAGGTCTCTCTGGTTTTCTTCCCTTTTTCTAGTTTCCACAGCAGTAACCCAAGGAATACCGCCTCCCATGTTCAAGTGGCTCTTGAGAACCGATATAGCTTAGTTATAGGCATTCCAGTTTAACATTAATGGTGTAAAGGACAAGACATTAAATGGAATCCTTTATTTCATGCTCTTTGATACTCTTAAAGGCCTTCTTCTATAATTATTCTATTTTATCCAAGGAAGCAGGCCAATTGCCAAGCTTATAAAGAGGCACCAGAGTCAATAACATGTTGAACTGTAGGTCATTTCCATTCACTTTATGTTCAGGCTAACCCTTAACTGCAGTCATACCGAAGCCTCTTAGACCCCCTCCTTTCTTCTTTCCTTTTCATTGTCATGTTCTTTTCTTTTTTATGTCATTACATGACTGAGTTTCGTGAACTAATCCTACATTGTGTGGTCCACTTAAGATCAGGTCATTTTACTTACTCATCGTTCTGGCTATTCTAGAAACAAATATCTTCACTAAAATCTCATACAAAGTTACACAACTTTACTGCAGTAATTTGTGATCACATACATGTTCGGAATAAATATCCTTGAATTAGAAGAAAGTGAAATAACAGAGCAACATCATTATTACTATTTTGAAGGAGAAAAGACATCACTGGTCTAGGAGGAAACTAAAATAGAATGAAAGGCTTATACAGGCACATCACGCGTGCAGGTAAGCAGCTTCTTCCACCACAAAGGTAATCAGTAGGCAACATTGAAAACTATGACTAGACTTTTTCATGATATCTCATCAAATCCAACCTTCCGCATATCAATCAATCAATCTATCTGGACCTCAATCCCAATACTCATAAATACCAAATAATCTTATGCAGAAGTCGCTGAAAGATTAAATTAAACCAAGAACTCATCATTAGCCATGTCAATAGATTTAACGTGTTCTTGTAGTTCATCCAGCATATCTGTGTGAGGTCATCAGGCCAGATAAGTAATGCAGCTATAGCATGACAAGCAGGGAAACCTATCTTAACTCTTTGTCAAAGACCAAATTTTAACTGTAAAAAGATAAGTAATGCAGCTATAGCATGACATATATAATAATCAGTGATAATACAACGTTTCTAAAAGGAAAAACCTGGATCATATACCAGACGCAGCGCTAGGCAGCGTTCGAAAACACAGGAGCCATTACTTCTATCCACCTGCAATATCAGAGACTTCCTATGACTTTGGCAAAATAATTGAGTTTCTAATTATCTTTTCCATGCAGAAAGGAAGGTTATTGCTGTAAAGTTTCAATTTATGTTCCTAATTATAGTCCTGCAATGTAATGTGTTAAAAATCGATTAATTTCAATATCACAATATCTACCCATTGTTAATCGAAGAGGTGCAAGAGACTAATAGTCTGTTTGGCGAAGCTTTTGGAAAGCAAAAGTGCTCATTTTACAGAGTTGAGGTGTTTGGCCAAACATCTTTTATCGTGTCTCAAAGTAATAATCTTGCCAATCTTTTTGACAAGTTAGATACACTAATGAGATAACCAAAATAAGTTGTAAGCTAAAGCTTTTGGAATTATACTTCTAAAAATGACTAGGTATTCTAAACAAAAAAAGGTCAGAAACCATTGATTTAAACACGTCAATTTTAAAGCCAAACATTTTCAGAATATAGAACCCAAATGGCATAATGACAACAACTCAAACTATAAAATTCAAAGAAACAACAATCAGCAATCACACCAAGATGACATGAAATAAAGAACCCAAATCAAATTACCTAAGCATATAGGTTTCAAAAAGCATATTCACATTGGCATGAAAACAAACAAACACCAAGAGGGTAAATTACAGCAAGGAAACTCACGAGCTCCTTTACAATATTTTCAGAGAATTATAACAGAGCTTGACCCAAATCATAACTTGAGAGAAAAAGCTGAAAATTAACAATCAGTAAAAATATCCAGAAATTTTAACAATAAAACGGCAAAAGAGATAGAAATTTCAGAGATTACATCGCATTAACTTGATTTTGCATTCATGATGAGAAAGGAAGAAGTGAAGAAAGCAATTTTCTTTCCAAAATCATTCCTTTCCCTAAATTCTTCCGAAATTTTGCACAACCAGAAACCCACAAAGGAACCCATTGAAGATTGAACAAAAAATTGACTTGAAAACGCAGAGATTTGTTACCTGAAACAAGTGATTGAGATGCATTCTAGATTCATGCTTCGTCCATTTGTGATGTAGTTGATAATGATTCTCACGAGGTGGCCATCTAAAGAAATGGAAGAGGTTTCTTCTAATTTTGGGACGGCAGACTAAACCCTCAATTTTTGGTTTGAAGAACTAAAACCCAAAAAGATAATACTTTACAGTGTAAATAGATGGGGGGAATGAAAAAAACAAAAGGGAGCGAGTCGAGTTTAATTACCGCCTGATTTGCCCACGCTATTTTAACGTCGGTTTGTTAAACGTAGAAAAGTTTGTATTTTTTGGTTAGTTTTGCCACGGTTTATGAAACCGTGGCTAAAAAACCATGGCTAATGGGCGCTTTTTTAGTAATGGATAGAATACTATGTAAGTGATTAGTTTGATAAGCGCTTGAGGACGAGTTGGGGTTTAATAAACAATCTTAATTAAGGTGTGAAATAGAAAAAAAGAGAGAAAGTTTAGAGGAATTTTGCGTATGACATTAAGCCTTATGTAAATCTAAGGACCAGATTTTACTAGAATGGAGAAAAATTGAAAAGAAATTCAAAAATTTTACAAAAGGACGTGAAAAGAGTAATTCGAAATTCTGTTTCAACTAAACGACACTAGAAAAAAATAAATTAAAAATGCAAAAAGAAATGCTCTAATACTACTATTTTATTGAAAAAGTTTTCAGAAAACAAACAAGACGGATCTCAGTTTATTAATTGTTTTTATTTGTTTTCTTTTTCTTCCCCCTCGACTTGATATGCTAGTCGATAGATTCTTGTTATTAGTTTATATGTATAGTATGGAATCCACGGTAGCTAAAAATTCTTCTGCTTTCGAATAGGATACTATATATATATATACGGTAGCTAAAAATTCTTCTGCTTTCGAATAGGATACTATATATATATATATATATATATATATATATATATATATATATTATATGCATATGCATTTTTTTAAATTTTTTTTTTTTTTTTTCATTTTGACACCTCAACCAAGTGTATTTCCTATTGAACCCCTGAACTCTTTCTTAAGTGTATTTATCAAACACAATCCAACTTACATAGTATTTCATCTTTAATGTAGCAACATGCTAATGTATATTCTAATTTAATTATTCCATCTTTTAGCTAAGATTAGCGACAATTGAGAGGAAAAAAGAGTAAACTTTTAATTAAATTTGCGATGGAAGAAGCGATAAATCTATCACATCCACGACCTAAAAAATTTTCTCTGCATGTCTAAAATATTACTTCACCTTCATTTCCCTAATTTAATTTTCGCTTTTAAAAAAAAAAAATCAGATTTAGAGGGTTTGATAGACACACTTGAGAACGAATTTAGGGGTTTAATACGAACAATACTTAGTTGAGGTGCTAAAATGAAAAAAAAAAAAAAAAAAAAAAGAAAGATAAGTTTAGAAGGCCTCGTATATATTAAGCATTTTTTTTTTTTGTATGTTATATGTATACAAGTAAATCATTTTGAGTAGAGAATTCACTTACAACGTTGTTGACTAGGTTACATATTAAAGTTTATACCTTTTGATTGTAGTCCTTGAAATTGATAAATGATTTAGTTATAAAAGTTTGTCGGCCGTTTGACAATCTTTTAATAGTCTCACTTTTGACCAGGAAAATACCAAAGTCAACTTTGAAACATTAACATGTGTTGGACCAAAAAGGCTTGTTCTCTCTCTCTTTTCTTGGAAGTTCTTAGCAGACAAAAGATTATTTTATCTTTATGTCAATCTTAATTCTTAGTCGTTTGGTTCAAATCAAGGTTAATTCAGGATTATAATCCCACCTCCTATATATAACATCAAAGTTTTGATATAAAATTTATATGGTATTAACTAATATCAATAACCAAAATGTGAACAAATGCATCCAAACAGCCCCTTAAAGGATTATTAAACCTCCAATCAAACAACTTCATGGAAGCAAAATAGTTTCCTAATTAACCAAATTCATTACATATCTATTCTCTTGGCATGTGTATGTCGAATCATATAATACTATCTTGTAAAATAATATCAATATAGATTTTGAGTAAATAATTATACATAACATAAAAGAAAGGATAAACGGTTAAATTTTCCCTTAAATTATGTGAAATGGAACAAATTTGACCTATGTTTATAGTTGGGGTCAAATACAGAGTCGACAATCTAAGGTGTAAAACATATATGATGTGAACACCATATTTTCTGAGGAGTTAGTCATGAAACTCTAGTCCCAACTGTACGTTTCTATACATTAGTTGATGTGCTGGAAATATGAAGTGGTGACCATTCTGGAAGCTCAAAAATGGTCCATAAATTAGGTAACATTTTCATTTAGACCAATTGATGATATTCTGAGGCTAGCAGTAAGACTAGCGATGTTAGGACCGCATATGAATATGATAGGAGAAAGAAATTCTATGCTCTCGAAATTTTATTTGGTTGGGAAAGTCAAAACTCTTGTAAATCTGCTTGATAAAGGATCGTGACAGGGATAGTCTTAGTACCCATCCTTCAAGTTAGGAGACTTGGGCAAACTAAGACGTCCTTACTCGTATTCCACCAACAACTGGCAGTGAGCAGTGGCGGATCCAGGATTGTCACTCAGGGGGTTCGAAAAAATAACAAAAGCTAAATATAAAATATAATATTGTTTGCGGGAATCGGGCACAGACATAGCTAGAACAATTTTGAACGCTCTACCAAAACAGCTAACCTTTACATTTATTCGGGCAGATTCAAAAGTTAATATATGTACGTAAACAGAAAATTGATCCTATATATACATCATGTAAGTTTTTCAGAAGTATTTCGGGTGAACACCCTCAAGCATCCAAATCATCACAAGCGATGAGTTTGTTGTAGATCAGTCATTGCACCTTACTCAATCCAAGGCGGATCTAGAGGGTCGATCACGGATTCACCTAAACTCAATAACTTTTACCAAGATACTCTGTGTGTGTGTGTGTGTATATATATATATATATATATATATAAATTCATTAAATATGTATAAGTGTTTGATTGTAAATTAAGTTACTATCGTGGTATTAATTTAATCGTTATAGAAACTCATACATTCAAATCCTAAATTCATCTCTGGCTCAATACCTGCTTTTCCCTTCCTTATCTTATGGTCTAGTGATAAGGCATCGGTGCAATCGTAGTAGTATCTCTTCAGACAATTTTGCTATATTTCACACACCATTCCGTATACATAGACTCTATGACTAAAGATATTTTTGCTGTGGCGAAATTGTGTGCACAAGTTTTCAGTAAATTGTGTATCACATTTTTTTCTATTCAAATACAGATTAAAAGCCTGATTTAAAAATTTTAAAAAGAAAAAGATTGAAAGCCTGAAAGCGACACGCCACTCTGTAGAGTGACGGCTCTATGACTTAAGATATTTTTGTTATGGCGAATTAATGTGCACAAGCTCTTAGAAAATTGTGTATCACATTCTTGCACGGGGCAAATTGACCAGTTTTGCCTTCAAGTCTATTTTTCATATGCGCGAGACTTTACTAGCTCTTTATAAGTCTAATAAAAAAGTTCTTTCCAATCAATGAGAAACTTTTGTCTTTCACATCCAACAATAAAGTAAGAGAAGAAAAAAAAAATATAAAGAATTTTTGATTTTGCATTACCGATCCATTAATGAAAAATTACCAACAACTACTAGTCTGCTCTCATAACGTAATTTTAAGTTTTGACCCGAACCATTAATATTCAACTCATTTATAAACCATCAAAAATATGGGCAAGCTAGATTATGTTTCATTTTTGTTCAACCCATTTTTAACCTGCCGTGTCACCACTACTGGAAGTGACTACTGGCCTACTGATACTCTGGTCTTGGCCCAGACACAAGAGAATCCTTTGGTGCTTTAATATCTTGTTTAAAACAAAGTATAAATAAGGACCAACAACATTCTGTTTTTGTGAGTTATCTACTCATCTTTGCACTGCTTTTCCAACTTTGATGACAAATACATTGACAAGACAAATACAATTTGATGGTGGCGCATAAAACAGCCACTTGAAAGTTTCACCTAATTGGTTGCTTCAGGGTCAACAAGAATTACAGTAAAAGGGAGAAATCATATTTGTGTTTTGGGTGGGGTAGAGATGAACACTTCATTAGAATTTATTTTTTTCTAAATTTTAATTTTTCTATTAAATTAGAGAACAGGAAAGGGAATAATGAGAATTGAACTTATACGGGAGACTCCTTATGAATTATGATATCACTCCATTGTAAGGGAGACTCCTTATGAATTATGATACCACTACATTGTAAGGTTTGTTGGTGAATTTTGGGGTGTGGGAGGGGGGTGGGGGAGGGGGTTGTGTTTCAATTTTCATATTTATATTACGCCCCTTCCAAAAGAAATGTTATTATACATTTTTATCTCATTGTTAAATAATATTGTTAAAGTTGTACATATAATGTTCTTCCTTTCGTCCTTTCCAAAAAAAAAATGATACTTTCTCCTGTTCAAAATAAGTGTCTAGTTAGTCTTCCTTTTGTCCCTTCGAAAAGGAATGATGCTCCGTTTGGTTTAAAATAAGCGTCTACTGAGCCTTTAACATACCCCTAAAAAATACTAACTCCTAGAAAGAAATAGGTATTTTTACTAAGCTACTCTTAATTAAACACTATCTAATTAATATAATTCTTGATTACATAAAAACTCACTTATCTAAATTTGGGTAAATTTATCAGAAAATAATTAATTCATTCTTAATTATGTAAGTGGATACTTATTTTGAATCAAAATAAAAAGAATAAGTGGTCACTTATTTTAAACTAGGAGAGTACTAATTTTGGATAATGGAGCGACAAACTAAGTTTTTCTTTAATAAACTTTCTTTGAAAAAAATACTTGTGCCTTCTTTTCCATTTCTCTGTTCAATTGGTTGAAAAAAGGACTCAGAATTCAGATTCAAGTCTTCGTGGATGACTAAAATGTAAGGTAAACTTGGAATCCCTCTATTGTAGCTTGGTTATAAAAATTTTGTCTAAACTTTCCCTTGTTAACTTCCTACTACTAGCTGTAATGTCTCTATCTCTCAGGAGACTTCGAGAGAGAAGACAAACTCAATATTGATTCTCCTCCTTTTCTCTACCAATAAATACGGAGAAAAATATGCGAATAGACTTTGGAAATTTTGGAATAATGTAAATCCAATAACTTATGGACCTGTTTTTTATTGGTGGAATTAAAGAAAATAAATTGGCGAAATACATTTACAGCCTCTTAAACTTGCCATCATAATTCATTTAGACAATCAGAACTATCATACGCTTCCGGCTCAAATTTTAGAAAAGTCTCAACATGTGTTTTCAAGTGCTCATTACCTAGATAAGTTAACTGTATAAAATATGTCACCTCTTTCAAGAAGCCGTAAAACCCCATGCTTGATTCTTATTTTCTCTACCACTACTGAGAAAAAGATGGCAAGAGACTTTGGAAAATTTGGAATAATGTCAACCCAAAAACTTGTGCACATGTTTATATTGGTTGAATAAAAGAAAATATTCACTTAGTTTGAAGAGTCTTCAATGGCTAGTCAATAGTCGGTGATGTCTCTCATTTTGCAAGTCTTGAGATACCACTTTTGTCAGCCCTTCTTTTTGATTCTTTCCTAAAGTAGTCAGAGGTATAAAATTCCAAGTCAACGAACGTGTTAAAGGGATAGGATAGATACATACAAAAATGTGGTGCAAAAAAAGAATAAGAATAGAAATTATACTTAAATGCAGAAAACCTAACTTGTACTATTGATTTTGCATAGATCTTATGACAATTTATTATTAGTACCTGAATTCAGAATGGTGGCATTAAATTATTTGTCAGTTTCTTGATTTTCTATCAGTTGTTAATCTTTCATTCAACTCCAAAGCTCTAACCAATCCCAAATAAGTAGCTGCCCCAAGGAATTCAAGTGTGGGATCCTAGGAAACGTAGGCTTTCCTTTCTCTTTATCCTCACAACCTGCTTGTGGGTTGTCCACCATAGATTGCAATATTATGCCATATCCAAATGTTCATTTGGGAGGAAATGTTTACAGTGCTTGGGAACATCGGGAGTTTAATGATGGTTTTCGAGTTTTAGACCATAGGCTTGAGGACTTATTGGGAAAGAACAGTTGTCACTCTTTTGATCAAAGTATATCATTTCCAAGTTCTCCTTCTGTCTCGTTTAGAATCAAAGGACCCAATCTTACCTTGTTCAGATGCAACGACAGTAGCACGAATGATCATTATTTTCGCGACTATCAGAACTTTACTAATTGTAGTGGCTTCAGCATATACTACAAGTATCCGAGTAGAGAACAGGAAGATTCCTGGCATGCACCAGAGGAAGGTATTCCAGATAACTGTTCACCGATTCATTTGCCAATTAAACGGGGAGCACGGTCTCAAAATAGTAGCTTGTTTGATGGCTTAACTGCGAATTTTACAATTCGGTGGAACTTCTCTGATGATTGTAGTAAATGTTACTATGATGGAGGTCGATGTTTAACTGACAGCAACTACAAATTTCTTTGTTCCTTTAATCCCACAGGTAATTTTTTACTTTCAAAGTGAAGTTTATATACTTAATCAATCTTCCCTACTATCGGAAGACTAATTCAAAGTTAAGAGTATGAAACCTAAATTGTTTAGTATTTGATATTTGCTAGTTTCTTTAGTTCATGTCTTAATAAGATTTGTAATCAAAATAATATTGGAATAGATTTTCTAGTTTCTAGTTGAAGTAGGTTTTGCACTATTATAAATAGGGATGCTAAGTACTTATTTTCTGTTGTGGAGAAGTGGAGAAAATTCTGTTTATCATAAAGGACGTATTGAGATTTTAAATAAATTATTTTCCTTCACCTACTTTGCAATATATTTTAGATGTACATGTTATGGCTCCTTATGCTAGTTATATGATACCGTGAGCTTTCTCTAATTCCTCTTAATGTTCATTTTTTGCTCATCTAATGATCTTTCAGTTAGCTCAGAGCAAGCACCAAATCTAACATTTTCATGATTTGCTTTGGTTGCAGCAAAAAGAAAATCAAGGCGAATTCTAGTTATAGGTAACAATCTATAACTTCAAATCCTTTTCATATTACCAGATGTTTTCAATGTACTCCATTCCATTCAAGTATGTTCCTTATTTTGAGATGTCTAACCAGTAACCACTGACAGCTTTGATCAAATTCTATCCGCTTTTCTGTAGCCAATTTTTAAACAAAATCTGATTAGTTTCTGTGTTTGCTTCAGTCTTACTTGCAGTGATTTGCTTGACCTTTTCAATTTGCCTTGGTATTGTTATATGGTGTTTCAAGAAAAGAAAAGGCAGTCGTTCTCACTCTTTCACAAGAAATACATATTCTGATCGAAACGATCTTGAAGGGGGTAGCAAGTACTTTGGGGTCCCTGTCTTCTCCTACTCTACTCTTCAAGAAGCCACCAATAATTTTGATTCCTCCAGAGAGCTTGGAGACGGAGGTTTTGGAACTGTATACTACGGTAATAACTCACTTAAACCAAGTCATGAATTTCCTAACCAAATTTTTTGGAAAGGGATAATTACATTTTTGGACATCTCAATAGCATAATAGCCAGCAAATGTATAGGTTTTGTATATTGAGTATAAATATTATATCATATACACAAACTATACATATAATATACATAATCACTGTATAGGTTTTGTGTATTTTGGCTAGTGCCCTAATTAATTTCCGACAAGCCAAATATGAAAATAGCCCAAATTTGAAAAGCATTGAGCAGAGTTCTGCATTATCGTATCAATGCTTATGGTTTCGTAAAATATTTCATTAGCTAACGATGTATTTTACTTATTAGGTAAACTTCGTGATAGGAGAGAAGTTGCAGTGAAACGCCTCTATGAGCAAAGTTCCAAGAGGATGGTGCAATTTAAGAATGAAATTGAAATTCTTACTCGCTTAAGGCACCAGAATCTTGTTATGCTTTATGGTTGCACATCACGGCATAGTCGTGAACTCCTCCTGGTTTATGAATACATCCCGAATGGAACAGTTGCTGATCACCTGCATGGCGAGAAAGCAAAGAACGGAACCTTTATATGGTCTATCCGCATGAAAATTGCCATAGAAACTGCTAGCGCTTTAGCTTATCTCCACGCTTCTGACATAATACACCGCGATATTAAGACTTGTAACATTCTTCTTGACAACAATTTCTGCGTAAAAGTTGCAGATTTTGGGCTCTCGAGACTTTTTCCAAATGATGTAACTCATATATCAACTGCACCTCAGGGGACACCTGGATATGTTGATCCAGATTACCATGCATGCTTTCAGCTAACTAGTAAAAGTGATGTGTATAGTTTCGGAGTTGTGCTTATTGAGCTCATATCATCATTGCTTGCTGTGGATATAAGAAGGCATAGGGATGAAATTAGTTTGGCTAACTTTGCAATAAGCAAGATTTTGAAATGTGCATTTGAGGAATTGATCGATCCGTCTCTTGGTTACAAGTCCGATCCTGAAGTTAGGAGAATGACTACTTCAGTTGTAGAGCTAGCTTTTCGATGTCTCCAACTTGAAAAGGAGATGAGGCCAACAATGGATGAAGTGTTAGAAATTCTAAAGGCAATTCAGAGGGGCGAGTCGGAAAACCAGAAGGAAGAGGATATTAACATCATTGATAATGAATCAGAAGATGATGCACAATTGATGAAATCTAAATTACCTGTTTCACCGAATTCTGTGAATGATAAGTGGTTTAGCTGCTCTGCCACAGCTAGTATTAGCGGGTGAAATTCCTTAGATGTCAATGATAACTTCATTAATTTTCAACTTTCACTCTCTTCTCATTCTTTTTGGCTCGTGTTTGTTTATCAGTGGCGATAATCCAAAGATTCAACGGTCACCAGCTTCACTTTAAAATCAACAAAAAATATATTGCTTTGAGTAGGATATGAACTTGGCTCCTTCATAGCTTAGTCTAAAGCTTACAACCTTTTAACCAAAGCACTAAGATCTTTAATTATTTCCTGGGTGCTATTTATTATTTCTTTAAGTATGAAGCGTACATGCCTATATCTTGCAGACTTGGTCCAAGCATAAGCTTTCCATTCTACATTCAGAAAACCTGCAGGACTCTTTTTGTCTAAACTGTAGTGAATTAGTTGAAGTTTAACTACATTAGAAGACAGTTAAAAGTAAGTCATTTCAAGGATTTTACGTGAAGAAATATGGGAACAACGAAAAATAAGAAAAAATTATACCTAAGAGAGCAAATTTATCATTGTACTACGCAAATAGGATCAAAATTTACTCCCTATACTTCGCCCGTACTCTTGGCTCTATTAGGCAGGGGACATATTTGAAAAAAAAGGCTATGTGTAGAGTAAATTTGTCCGAAAAGTATAGCTGAGGTTAACTCGTAAACTATTTTTGAGAGCAGGGGATAAATTTGACCCCTTTTCCCTTCTTATAAATACCATATGTTCAATTCTTTAATCGTACAAGTGACGGATGTATTTCCAATATCAAGAACCTGACACTTAACAATGTTTGCAATCTACTATTTGTACTATTGTACTTTAGTTAGTGAATTTTTTAATACATGTATACGAATCAAAATTACTACGTTAATCATAACTTACGCACTAAATCCCCTAGATGAGGTGGATACAAACATTGGAGACCGTGTTCAAAAATAAGATAAAAAAAATACTAAGTGATTTATCCCCATGCCTAAGCCTTGATGGCAGTAGATATGCCAGAGTTGTGCTAATGAGAGGTAACAACTATCCGTGGAATAATAAGGTGTAAGGCAAGAACCGAATTCGAACAACATCATTTATAAAAAAAAAAAAAAAAAAAAAAAAAAAAGGTTTGAACTTTCTTTTGAATAGTTTTATGTGGATAGTAAAATGGAACTTTCCTAAAGTAGAGGTATAAAATTCCAAGTCAACTAACGTGTTAAAAGGGATGGGATAGATACATACAAATGTGGTGCAGAAAACAGGGATAAGGCATTATTACCCTCAGGCCCCACATACCCGAACTTTACGACACGCTACCTTTTCTGCGTGCACGCCACCCTAAACTTATTTAAAACGGAATAATTCTGCACTCAAATGTCGTACGTGGCAAGGACAGTGTGTTTTTCACTCTCTTTGAGAGAGTGAAAACATAAAAAGCGGGAAAATTAATTTTTTTTTAAAAATCGTATTTTCTTAAAATATGAAAAATAAATCAGTTTTTAAAATATAGTTTTAAAAAGCGGGTTTTCCACATTTTAAAAAAAATATTAATTTTTCCAAAATTTTATAAAAAATTATATTTTCACATTTTGACACAAAACACTTTTTGGATTTTATTTGAAAAATAAAAAGTGTCCCACAATAAATTAAATCCGTAAAATAAGATTTTTTAAGAGTATTTTAAAAAATAATCAAGTTTTCATATTTAACAAATCCTTTTTTCCATATTTTAAAAAACAATCATGTTTTCAAGCCCCAAACGAGTTTTTAAAAAAAAAATCAAAATTTCATTTTTTTAAAAGGTTTTTGAAAAAATCTTTTTTTTTAAAAAAAAGAAAATTCGCTTTTTAATCCATGTTTTCAATTTTTTTTTTAATTTTAAAAAATTCAAATTTTCATTTAAAAAAAATTATTTTAAAAAATCATTTTTTTAAAAAAATTCAGTTTTTTATTTTTTAAAAAAAATTGACAGCGTAAAGCCGAAAAAAATTAAAACAAATAAATACACATGTGGTAAGGAGAGGCTGTATAATACTTTCTCCCCACAGTGAGAGGCATCGGCGTTTAGGGAGGTAATTATTCCGCTTTTAAATAAGTTTTAGAGGGTAATAAATTATGAAGAATAAGGTAATGCTGTAGCAGCTTGTGATAGTTCAGGAGGTAATAGTGCCTTATCCCAAAAGAATAGAATCGAAATTATACTTAAATGCAGTAAAAAACCTAACTTGTACTATTGATTTTGCACAGAACTTATGACAATTTATTATTAGTACCTGAGTTCAGAATGGTGGCATTAAATTATTTGTCATTTTCTTGATTT